>NW_021703774.1:120114432-120248401 GCF_005190385.1 Monodon monoceros
AGAGAGAGAGAGAGAGAGAGAGAGAGAGAGAGAGAGAGAGAGAGAGATGAGCTAACTAGGGAATGAGATAAGGAGGCTGGGGATCATGGATTCAAAAAGAGATCCCAGTGTGCCCATATTTACCCAGTGCCCATCCCAAGTACATCATGTGTCTATTTGGATCCCCGTATGAGGTAAAGTTCTCCCACAGCACAGATCTAAAAATGAGTGTCATTTTGACATGAAACAAAGTTAAATAAGAAGTTATATCAGGTTAGAATCACAGTATTAGCCTGTGTTGTATACTTACTGTGGCACAGGAGGGGATTCTTTTGCATATCATGGCTGTACTGTCCGTGAATCTCAGATGCCAGTACTTTACCACTAAACATCACATTCCCTTTAATAAATCAAACTGAATTTGTCTATTAAGTTAAATGTTTTGACCCATTGTAAGAGTGTCAGACTGTTTACCTATTAGTTGTTAAATTAGTCACACATTGACTACCTAAGAATTCAACTTAAAATGACCACGTGATGGTTCTAGGTTGGATTGTGATGCTAAAATTTTGCCAATAAATTATAATAGTAGGTTATTTTTTATACCTAAGCTTTCAAGTACTCTAATATTAATGCTTCTTTTCGAAGTGTGAAAGTAACACATTTGTTGTGGAGAATTTGGAAAACAAAGAAAAATATAGATAAGAAAATAGAAATCACCCTAATTTCCTACTCAGAGTTAACTGCTTCTAGTATTTTTCTATATATACACACAGAATTGTTTTTTTAATTGGATTATATTATGTAATAAACATTTGTTTTCACTTTTCACATCCTGAACATTTCTTCACGTTATTAAATATTCTTCAAAAACATGATTTTAAATGTTAACATTGGAAAGTATACTACATATTATGCACATTGAGAGATGTTCCATAATTTGAACATTGTCCTTTTGTTGGCCATTTAAGTTTTTAATTTTCTTTTATATTGAGGAGAATATCCCTGCACACAAAACTTAGCCCACATCTCTGATTCCTTCCTTAACCATTTAGCTGCTCTTAATTGTCACTAATACTGTGGTTCTCTCTGAGTGTAAGATAGTAGGATAGAGCATTTGGGATTTAAATGAAACTATATTTTGGAAGAAAACAAAACTATCCTAATTCTAAACATTTGTAAACATTAATGTTCCTTAAACCTTGACAAAGGCATATTGTCTAGACTCTCTTGATACCTGAGATACAAAAGTTTGAAATATAATAAAGATACCTCTTCTGACGTGAGTATTACAAAGCTAATCTATCATCCATAATCCAAGAAATGAATGTTTTTATAGAGTAGATTTTGCCTTCCCCCTTTCAGCCAGAATTTGAATACTTGTTACTGACATTTTTTGACTATTCTAATAGAAAGATAAATATTTATCTAGACATATGTACTGAGCTATACTGAGCCACACAGATTTTACAGTTCATACTAATTGAGAGAAGAAAGTAATTCCTAGGTACCAAATAATGTGGTGACAGGCTGCAGCCTTCTTTACAATTTTGAGTTCCTCTGTGTAGTGATTGGATAATTCAGCATTACCAAATATTTTTAAAGTGCAAATTTGAAGGTTTTTTTGAAATAACTCTACTAGGTAGAAATTTAAGGAAAGCAGACTTATAGATCATACATTCATTTCCTTGCACTATTCCCCTAAGTGTCCCCTATTCTTTCTTTGAAACTCAAAGCATTCTGTTTCTAGAAACCTATACAATAGTGCAGTAGCCTGGGGCTTGGGGAGAGGTATGCTGTGTAGATTGAAGGTGTTAATTATCCTTACCTCATTTTAATTTTCGCAACTGCACTACTAGATGGAGAAGATGCTTAGTAAGCATGTATTAATCATGTTTTAGAGAAAAAGATAAATCAAGATTCAAAGTTAGGTAACTTGTCCCCAAACTAGAAGCAGAGCTGAGTCAGATTTATGGCAGGTCTTTAACTCTTGATCAGTGTGTTTGCCTAAGCCTGAACTTCTAAAATATCTCCTCCTAAAGTTTCATGAATTCTTGTCCCTTGTCTTCTTACACTGTCCACTTTCTAACTTTGTAGTTTTCCTCTCTCTTCCATTTCCCAAAAGACACATTTGGGGTTTTCCTGCAGAAGAGTTTTGTCTTTTGTTCCACATCTTTTACTTTTCGGTTTCTTTTCTTTTTCAAATTAAATCCTTATTCATTTTCCAGTTTTGCCCCAGAATTCATCAGAAAAAAATTAGCCATAGAAGTATATGTAAGAGACCATCCAGTCCAACCCCATGGCTTACTCGTAAATTTAATAAAGCACAGAGAGTAAATGACTTGCTTAAAGTCATAATTGGTGGCAGAGCCAGGGTAGGATTTGCTTCTTCTGATTCTTAGTCCATTGTTGTTTTGAAACATTTAATAAAATTGCATAATAGTAAAGATGAAGTAATGCAACTTCTAGTAACTTTTCTTAATGTGTATGAACTGTTTATTTCCAACTTTTCCAGATTAGATAAAGAGAAGAAGCTTCTGAAACAAAGTCTAGAATGCTGAGATGATTTGGCAATCTGAGAACAGAGTTGTAACCAAATTGAAAAGACTACAATTGTTTCTTAAATCTGCAGTGAAACTTCTTCTCATGAAAGTCCTTCAAATTATGTGATTAAGTGGTTCAAAGCTCCCAGACTGGTTTCAATGTATTATAATGTAGCACATTTATCAAACTATACAGGGAGTTTCCAGTGGAGCAGGTTATTCTCCCATAACCTGACAACCGGAGATTACTGAAAACAAAACATCATAAATAAAAATTGGCTGTGAGGAAAGTTCTCTTACACATTATATTAGGAATAATCTGGAAATGCATAAAAACCACGTAATGGAGCCTAAGGGAAAATAAAAATTTTATTCCCTCCCCACAAATTAATTTTTCTGGGTTTTCTCATTTATCATCTTCAATAGATATATGTAGCCTATAGCCCAAGGCGTTTTTGGACCAAGAAATAAAGTACTGAAGGTTTTTAAATGTGTACTTTTAAATCCTACTGTAGTAAAATAAAGTCCAAATGCAGAATATTAAAAACAATCTTCCAGGGATTCCCTGGCTGTTCAATGGTTAGGACTCCACACTTTCACTTCCAGGGCCCGGGTTCAGTCCCTGGTCGGGGAACTAAGATCCCACAAGCTGTGCGGTGTGACCAAAAAAAAAAAGTCTCCTTGGTTAGTGTTTTGTACATTTAAAAGATCATTATCACTGGGGAAGGGACAAATCGGACAAATCTTCCTTTAGGATGGAGAAAAGTAATTGCCCTTGACACTAGGCAGGGATGGAGAATTTAGGGGTTACTGATGTAGTTGTGTTCCTCGCTATCACGGTACAAAAAGAACTCTCTCTTCCTGCTGAAAACCGGAGGAGAGGCAAGAGGCCTGGGAGAGTCACATGGAGCCTGGAGAAGATGCTGACAGAAGAGCGGTAGCTCTGTTTAACCACAGCTGGTCTCACGGCTCCCTTGACCAGATTGTTATATGAGGCTGTTTAGAAGGAGCAATTGTGCAGCGTGTTTGCTGAAAAAATAGCTTCAGTGGTGGCCAAGCATCCTGGTTTTTGTTTGTCCCTTCTCCCTTGTAGAATGGGACTAATGGGAATAATCTACCTGAAGTCTATATATTGATGCCAAAGTTTTTCTCCCAAAGTCTGATCGTCTAAAATATATTTGCAAAAATTCTCATCACTGTTCAGCTCCTTAAATAGAAGGATGTCTAATATAGGACACCTAATATCAAGGTGTCCACAGGGCTCTATTCCCTGCTGGAAGCTCTGCGGGAGCATCGGAGACTCCTTTCCTTGCTTTTTTCATGGATGTTAACTTGCATTTATGTTTAAAATTAAACAAGGAATTAAGAGTTCTACTTCCATCCCTGCTGCCATTTGGAAATGGCGATATCATGCTCACTGCCTCTAATTCCAATTATCTTCATGCTGCACATCTCATGAGTTCTGGGAAAGCTCGAGTGTCTCTTCCCATGTGCTAGCTATTGCTTACAGAACTGGGTTTCATAATTTCATAATCACTGCATTGTCATTAGGAAATTACAGGAAACTACAGTGGACTAGCCAATGTAAGGCATATGAAACCTGTATTAGCCTAATAAAAATAATTTTAAATTATTAGCCTCATAAAAATTAATTTTTAAATAATCAAGGAGGACTGTGTAAAATGACTGAAATTCCATTTTAATAAGTAATTTTATGAACTTTCCTGATTATAAAAAGTTGGAGAAATACAACACTTTATTTTGTAAAAGAAAATGAAAATGTAACTTAAGTGAGTTTTTAAATCATTCTAGATGAGGCTCAGAACACTTCCTGAAAGATGGTAAGTGGTCAAATATATTTAATTATTGGATGAGGTGAGGGACTGAAAGAGTTAGCACCAATAGCTTATAAAAAGAAGACGAAAGAATTAATAACCACGTGTTTTTCTTAAAGGCAACTGAACTGAAAATACAGTTTTATACCTTTTAGTCAAAGACTGAGATCTAACTGATGTAACTTGAATAACAGGAATGCATTTTTACATGTTGCAAATATAGAAATTGAGATAATTTATATAAGAGTTAGGATGAAGTTTACTTTTAATTTATGTTAAAAAAAAAGTTTCCTAACAAAGTGTACAAAGTAAGGAAAATTGCTAGGATGTTTTATCTGTGAGAGAGAATAAGTTGTTTTCAAGCTCATACCTCCCCATCCCCTTTCAGCATTTGTTGAGAACTCACTCTGTGGGTGTATTAGTTTTCTACTGTAGCTCTTTAACAAATTACAAACTTGTTGGCTTAAAACAATACAAATGTATCTTACAGTTCCGTAGGTTGGAAGCCTGACATGGGTCTCACTGGGCTAATATCAAGGTATGCACAGGGCTGCATTACTTTCTGGAAGCTCTGAAGAAGAATCAGACTTGTTTCCTTGCTTTTTTTTTTCTTTTTCTTTCAATTTCTAGAGGTCATCTATAATTCCTTAACTCATGGCTCCCTTCCTTCATCTTCAAAACCAGCAACACTGCATCTCTCTGACCGTTCTTCTGTGGACCCATCTCCCTCTGACCACAGCTGGAAAGGTTCTCAGATTTTAAGAACCCGTGTGATTATATTGAGCCTACCCAGATAATTCAGGATAATCACCCCATCTTGAGGCCCTTAACATTCATCACATGTGGGAGGTAGTGTTCAGTTCACAGGGCTCTGAGCCAGCATCAGAAGATACTAATGTAGATATATTTATTTTAAATAATTTTGGTGTATTTGGTGTATTCATATTTATTAATGAAGGGAATAATCAACTCCCTTTAAACAAAAGACTTTCCTAAATTGCTTGAAATGTTTTTATGTACATAAAAAATTTAAAATAATTTAATAATTGTTTAATAATAATAATTCCATTGCCTTCTGCAAGTCTACATACTTTACATAATTTAATTGTAATAACAATACAATTATATATACATGATAGTATCTTACATTCTGTTCTTTTCACTTACTTCATATATATATTATTAAGCAAACAGGCTGTATTTTATTAAACTTTACTCCTGATACTAGAGATTTATTTGTTTGCAGTTTCTTACTAGATTAGATAATTCTTCACTGAACATTCACTTATTTGTCCAGCTTTTTCCTTTTATTGAATAAATCCCTTGGAAAAAATTTCTTTGAAAGAAATTACAGAGTCAGAATGTATGCCTACCCATTTTTCTCTTCTTATTTGTCTATAGAGCCATAATTTTGTTCAGGTATTAGGTGGTAAATTGGTCAAGGACCAGGGTGTAAGCCCCAGAGAATGTATTTGTCTTATAAGCCAAACCCGGAAATTTCCATCTCCTGTGCCAGTGATTGGTTTAAGAATTACCTGTGACTCAGTTCTGTCCAGTAAGACCAAGCTGACGTTTTCATAGCTGGTGAGGATTTGATCAGAGCCGAGATTTAGAACACCGAATCTGTGTAGTGCTGACATCTATTTGCACCATCGGGGTGTGTGTTATCACTATAATTCAGATGAGAGGAGGAGCTGAACGAGGATGAGACTGGAACAAGAGCAAATGGCAGTGCAGAGGACAAGGCAAAAGAAGGATTCGAAGGTGACTCTGACCTGTTGAGCCAGGGTGACTGTGTAAGAAAGAAAGTGCCATTGTTGGGATGGTAGGTTTGTGGGTGTTTGGGATGCCCAGGGATGTTGGGACCCCTTCAATTTGGGATGTGTGACCTGAGGACAGAACATCCAAATAAATGTGAGCCTTAAGAGAGAGACATTTTGGGTTCAGTAGAAATGTACCATGAGCAACACATACAAGTCACATATATAATTTTAAATTTTCTAGTAATGTCATTTTTTAAAAAGTAACAAGAAACAAGTGAGGCTAATTTTAATAGTGTACTTTATTTAACACACTATATCAAAGATAGTATCATTTCATTAGTCATTACATATCCCAGCATCTCAATTTTCTCCAGCCACGTTTCAAGTGCTTAATAGTCATGTACGTCTAGAAAGACCAGTTTAGGAGCTGGTAATAAAGTCAGCACCTTTCTTTGTTTGCAGGTGTGAACCCATGTTCGGGTTGTTCCTGCTTTTTTTTTGCTGTTACGAACAATGCTGTAATGAACAGTCATACACACAACTTCTGGTGCAGCAGTTAGGGGCAGTGTACTCTTGGGAGTGGGACTTGTGCACAGCAGCAGCAGAGACAGGCCTCTCTTCCCAGGTGGCTGCTGCAGCTCACGCCCCTGCTAGTAGGATGCAAAAGCACCCACATGGCTCCACACCCCAAAGTCACGTTTCATTTTTGTCAAGCTAGTGGGTGTAAAATGCATTCTTACTCTGTCATAATATTCATTTCTCTGATGATTAATGAGCTTGAATACCTTTCCAGATCCATTTGAATCTTCATTTTGTTCTCTTCTGTGGAAATCACAAATATTTATTCATTCAAATATAAGTATATTTATATTATGTATGTTATAGATGTCATATATTATATTTGTATATGGATCATATATTCATTTACAAATGGTTGTTGAACACCCTCTGCTAAATACTGGTCTAGGTACTGGGAATGAACTAGTGAGGAAAAAATGATATAGTCCCAAATTCTGCCTTCATGGAGTTTACATTCTAGTGTGTGTGCAGTGACCAGGGAGAGACCAAAAAGAGGTAAAATGCTGTCTGACGTATGTCAATGAACCTGGGTTTAAGTCTGGCTCAGCCATTTTACGTCATTAAACCTTGGTT
This sequence comes from Monodon monoceros, assembly GCF_005190385.1. Taxonomy (NCBI): domain Eukaryota; kingdom Metazoa; phylum Chordata; class Mammalia; order Artiodactyla; family Monodontidae; genus Monodon; species Monodon monoceros. The sequence continues at coordinate 120,121,705 of NW_021703774.1, forward strand.
TCTGCAATTGTAAAAAGGAGATGGCAATAATATTTATCTTCTATTGTTTATTAAATACATATGAAGAACTTGACACAGTGTCAGGCAAATTGTAAGGATTCGGCAAATGTTAATGACAAGAAGAAGAAGAAGGAGAAGAATAAGAAGAGGAAGAAGAAGAAGAAAAAGAAAATATAACAACTATTTTCCCCTTTCTTGCTTCTATTTTTTCTTCTAGGTTTTTTTTTTTTCTTTTTTTCCAGTTACAACTACTGAAGTTTCAGATTACATATGTTTTGTTTTTTTTGAAGCATTGGCTCTCATTTAGGTGTCAACCTCCTGGTATTTTCTGCAGCAAGACAGACAACTTTGGCTAATTTTGAGATGTGTTGTTTTCCAACTTCTTAAATCCAAAGAACCAAGAGCCTGAGTACATGTACTTTTAAAAAATCTGCATCACGTTGAATAGGCAAAAATGTGGGAAAATCCAGAGGAATATCTTATATAATTCAGGGCTGTGTTCTGTGAGTATAAGTGTTGCTTGAATTGATCATTTCAATCCAATAACCAATTGATTGTTAATTTATGTGCAAAGTACCGTGTAGGGGAGATGCATATGACTTTATTAATCTTTGGAATAATAATTTGTCCCTTTTTCTTAGATAATGATGTTGAAAATGATCTTCAATCATACATCAGTTGAGCACTGCAAGTCGTACACAGAAAAGCAGAAAGAGTGCAGCTTCTTCTTAATAGCTGTTCGCCTGGCTTCACTGAACCAGATCTTGGATCCCTGGGTTTATCTGCTGCTAAGAAAGATCCTTCTTCAAAAGTTTTGCCAGGTAGCAAATGCTGTCTCCAGCTGCTGTAATAATGGAAAGAAAGTACAGACGATCTCACTATCCAATGAAATAACACAGACAGAGGCATGAAAGAGAACTCTTAATCAACTTGCATGTTCACAGCTTTTGGCAACAAATAGCCCTAAACCTTACTGTGAATTTAGGCATATCTGGCATGCCACTGTTTATGCGTTGAAGTAGAATTTTTGATATAAGGCTAAATGGTCTCAGAAGCATAGATAATCCCCTATGTGCCAGAAGTATTCAAACACAAACAAAGGAAAATAGATTAATAATAGTCTAGTGTTTGGGGGACTCTGTCATTTGTAGCTGAATATGTGATTATTTATTAGGTGAAGACTTTTTCTTCTATATAAATGATCTTGGTCTGTGATGGGGGTGGGATGGGAATAGTTAATATTCTAGTATTCTGAATACATGGGGAATTTAACGCACAGATCGTTGAAGACAAGGTTTGTTTTTGCTCAAAACCTTGGCCTTCTGCTTTCTCTTTTACTCTCTCTCTCTCTCTTTCTCTCTGTGTCACTCTTATTCCCCTTACATTTTTTTAAAAAGTTGAGTTAGGATTAAAAAAACATCTATAATGTATCCACAAGTGTTCATTGGTACTGATGTTATTTAAATATTGCTCAATATGTAAATTAGCTGCTAACCTTACAAAGTTTAAGTTTTGGTTGGGTTGGTAATTAGGTTTATTCATTATCTGAATAAGAGTCAGTTCCATTTATTTCAAAAATGACAGAGTTTGTGACCATCCAAATTGCTAAATGTTCTTCCTTTTGATTACATTTTTAATTCCTACAAGCCTGCAGAAGATTCGTAAAACTGTGCTTGGGAGTCAGTGAAGTGATTTTTCAAAATGCTATTTAAGGACTGATTTGAGCACTAAATATAGGTACTCTGGCTAATTATCTTCCCTGATTTTCCACCAAAAGTATTCTCTTCAGTATTTTGGGTATTTAAATACTAACTCTGATTCTAACACCAATAAATATTTTGAAGCTTCCATAAAGACTTTCCATAGTTTGGCCTATTTATAGGATTAGGAAATTAATAATATTGATCCCTCACAGCACTTTCTCTCCCCTCTTCTCAAAGTAGCTCTATCTAAATATTTATTCTTAAAATGTTTCTCTCAGGGTCTACATGTGTACAAACCTTGATAGCTAAGCTTGATATCTTTTTGGCACAAGTAGGTCACTACGTAAGTTTTGAGAATTACACTTAAACAGAAGATTTCCCCAACAAACACAACAATCTTTCAAATCAGACCTACATAATATGTTCTTCATACTCTTTAGAGCATTCATTTTGCAGACTTACTAACATTTTCTCATGAAGATTTTTAATTTGCTTTTTTCTTTACTGCTTTCCTAGTTTTAAGAAACTTGAGATTTATTTATACTCCTTTATAGTAACTACATTTGTGTTTGTGTTCAGTAAGCATTTGGGGAAGAATTAATTCTAAGAGGTACAAAATATCTATTAGATTAATATGTACACCACTCTAAGTCAATCAGGAGGAATCAATTTAAATGACCATGTCAAATTGAGTGAGAAGGCAAGATATGCTGGGAGCAGAAATAGAGACACAGATGTAGAGAACAAATGTATGGACACCAAGGGGGGAAAGTGGCAGAGATGCGGGGTTGGTGGTGGGATGAACTGGGAGATTGGGATTGACATATATACACCAATATGTATAAAATAGATAACTAATAAGAACCTGCTGTATAAAAAATAAATGAATAAGTATAATTCAAAAATTCAAATAAAAGAAAAAAATCTGCTGGGAGCACTTTTGTAACTCATGATCGTTCCACTAGTCTAGGTTTTGGAAAAAATGATGATAAATAACCTATACTAAAACCCCATTATAAAATCTCTCTATGCCATAGAATTGGATTATCCTACAGGTCACCTCATGGAGGCTGAAACAAAACTACATACTTTTTTTTTTCAGGAAAAAAGTGCACTTAAATGATCTTACAGTGAAGAGGTTTTACCTCTTGACTGGTCCTCATACCCTAGGTTTAGATATACACATAGTATAGATCCAAGTGGTATGAGCTTGATTGGGTTATTTCTTCCAGCACCTAGTACAGCACTTGGAATATAGAAAGTGTTCAATGACTGTTTGTTCAGAGAATGAATGAATCATTATCTGCCAAAAGCAAGTGCACACTGGTGGGGCCCCACAGTATGGTTGAAGCGCTTCATGCCATTACAGACCATCAAGCTGATAAAGTGAATGATCTCTGCTTGTTTAATTACAGGCACACAAATTTATCTTCAGATGTGCAGTGTCATATTGCTGCATAACAAAGAGCGTTATTTGTATTACTAATTTAAGAGACTGCTACTCCCAAGTGGTAATTGAGATTATTGTCAAAGAAATATCACTTTTCATCAAACCACAGAAATGCATAAAGACAAAACAGCCTAAAACTCATGCTTAACTACAAAACAAATTCCTGCCCAGGGATACATGGTAGTTGTGGATGATGGCAGTTTTTGAACAAGCTTGAAAAGGAATCTAAAAAAAAAAAAAAAAAAGTCGTTCTGAAGAACCTAGAGTCAGGACAGAAATAAAGATGCAGACGTAGAGAATGGACTTGAGGACACAGGGAGGGGGAAGGGTAAGCTGGGACGAAGTGAGAGAGTGGCATGGACATACATACACTACCAAATGTAAAATAGATAGCTAGTGGGAAGCAGCTGCATAGCACAGGGAGATCAGCTCAGTGCTTTGTGAACACCTAGAGGGGTAGGATAGGGAGGATGGGAGGGAGACGCAAGAGGAAGGGGATATGGGAACATATGTATGCATATGGCTGATTCACTCTGTTGTACAACAGAAAGTAACACAACATTGTAAAGCAATTATACTCTAATAAAGATGTTTAAAAAAAGAAGAATTAATGAATAGGTAAATAATTGAAACAAGTAATTCTGGAAGAAAGATCTGGACATAAGAGGCTATCTTTTTAGTAGAGACTTTAAAATTATAATATTATTGTCAAAATAAAAAAAGGAGATGGAAAAGGAAGAATTATGTAAACAGCATGTGAGTTTTGTTATGTAGGCAGCCATTTGTTAGTACATGGAAAACCTGATAAGAAATTTAAGTCCTAAATGATATCAGTCGTTGGATGATAGCTGAAGTTAGATTTCAGAGATGTTGTTCAGAGGCCCTAGACGTGGTTAGGAAGTAAACATCTAAAGGCACTGCAGAAGAGTATGTCAGTTTCCACATTTAAGTTCATTGGCCTTTAAATTCACTCGCATATACTTAGTTTATCCATGCATATATCTGAGCAGGAAAAAAATGCATGCATAAATTATGGGAATTACAAAACTTCTCAGTATTGGTTAAAAAAAACATAGACACCTAGGAAACTAAATAGAAAGTAGTGAGTGAATGCAATGTAGAAATATATGTAATGTCAGCTGTCGTAGATTTTACGAAGCAGTTTTGATTTTCCAAACAGTGAATTTAAACCGCTATGTTGTGTCACAGAAGAGAATGATGACACGTCAACCAATTAGAACAGTTTACTTTTCAAATAAAATAAGTATGGTGGATATCTTTAAAATATTTTAAATTGAAGAAACAAATGTGTTATCCCAAGATTTATCAAATTTACCTAATGCTATATATGAAGTTATTTTAAGTAAGCGTAAGCATTTAATCATGCCAGATTTAAATGATTGTCAATTTTAAAGTGCACATATATACTGAACACTTCTTTATTATATAAAAGACCTTTTGACCATGTTATGGAATAAAATTGTGGAAGCTCATGTAAAAGTTAACTATAAAAGACCCTGTGACCACACTGGCATTGAGTAATAGACAAACTAAAAGCTTTGACAAAACAGTATTTTAATAAGGTGGACAATCTGTGGCAATACTCTAATATTAAATTTTCAAGAATTTTATTTATTTAATACTTTATATGTTTTTGTTGGTTTTGACCCCAGATTAGTGATCTGCTTTCAGTCTTCCCCATGTCAGTTATCATAGTTCTTTGTATTGGGATTAAGTCAGCTACAGAAAATCGAAAAATTTTGTTTTATGAAATTTTAGGCACATATATTACCCATTTATTCTCATATTTTAACCCCAAAGCTTCTCTTGAAATATACAGATTACTAGAAGATGAGTGACACAGAGAGACTTTATTACTACAGAGAGTATTTATTACTACAAAAATATAAAAAGCTTAGTATGGAATAATTAAAATTTCCATGATTTACCTCTGTAAAAATTTAAGTCACCAACCATGCCCAGTCTTCACAACTGCTTGTTTATTGCTAGCTTTGTGATTGTGTTATGTCTCAAATCTGCAAAAATTGAGGTCTAAATAAATGAAAAGAATTGTTCAATGAATGAGATTATAACATTTTTTAAATGAAGAGTAATATTGTGGCTAAATAGACAGAACTGTTTTCTGAGTTGCAATACAGTGCTAATAAGAGGTGACATAATCTGTGATGTTTCCTAACATAGGTTATGATAGGGTCTATTTACAAAATTTGGAAATCAGTCTAAAAGTCACATGCAGATTTGTTAAGAAGCTGCTATCTGTTCAGAATTCTAAGACTACTGACAGGTGGTAATTACGTATGAAGCATGAAACAGAGAATTAGGGAAAATTCAAAAATTAAACTCCATTATACTGGTATCATTAATATAGTTACTAATTACATGTAAAAGTTCATTTCCCCTAGATTTCTCTCATGCAAAAGGTTTCAATTTTATAATGATTCATGTTGTAGTTATTAAGTAAAATTTTTCACATGCCTTCCCTGAATGCCTTTTTTGGATTGAGTCCACCTATAAAACTGAAGAAAGTAAAAAGAGTAGTACAGGGTGACTTTGTTCTCAAAGTGACAAAGGGAAAACTGAAACTATACATATTTATGAAAGACTTCAACAAGTCTAGAAGTGAGGCACTTTTTTTTTCTAAAAGAGGTCGACAATTATTTTTTTGTACGCGGGCCTCTCACCGCTGTGGCCTCTCCCTCTGCGGAGCACAGGCTCCGGACGCGCAGGCTCAGCGGCCATGGCTCACAGGCCCAGCCGCTCCGCGGCATGTGGGATCTTCCCGGACCAGGGCACGAACCCGTGACCCCTGCATCGGTAGGCGGACTCCCAACCACTGCGCCACCAGGGAAGCCCCCATATAGTCTCTATTTTATAATTCCTAAAGTGAGGATTCTATTTAAAGGCTTATAATTTATACAAGTTGAGTTGTAAATCATTACATTATACCACAAGACAAGTACATTTTGATTCTCTAGAAATGCAGTTCAATCAGACATATACCATATTTATTCATATATAAATCACACACTTTATCTATTGAGAATGAAAATTATTTTATTTTCAGAAGTTTTACATCAATCTGTTTCAAAGCATAACTCAAATATCCACTGGAATGCTTATTTCCTCATTAGGAACGAGACTGTTTCCCCAGTGCCCTTGCCTCCAGCCTGTTTTTCCATTTTCTCACGGAGAAGAAGTAACAGAAATATTTACTATGGTGAAGCTGGGATTGTTTTTAAGAGAGAGAATGGTTTCACATTTCTAATATGCTAACGTCCTAATATATGAAATATCTGAGTCTGCTTTTTAATATCTGCTTTGATGAAATAATTTTATTATGGGAGTAAAGATAAGAAGGAAAGAGATTACCATCAGATACAAATTAGCCTTTTCAGGCTTTTTGAGCATTTTAGAGATGATAGCACTTCTAAATTATTTTAGAGCAGATCTTAAATCCTTTTGTTAATTGTTTTAGAATTAGAATATTTTGACTCTTTAATTAAAGTGAATCAGATATCTAGCCAAAAGCTAGCTAATCACCAGACTTTAATAGTTATTTGAAAATAGTTTCTTTCTATGGTTTTCAGTTTCTGTAGAAATCAAAGCTGTAATGTTCAGCAGGAGAAAATGTGTATGACTTACTAATGGACTTCAATGTTCTTTCAGCTTTTGAAATGACACTCATATGGAACAGGCATGGAGGGTGGGACAGAGAACAAAGAGAAAGAGGTGAAGGAAAACCTGTGTATTTCTAACTTGTCAAGATTCTTCATCCTTTTAGGCCATTTCACAGAAGCAAGGAGAGGAAGAGGCCACATTTATCTTTTCATAATTGAGCATCAGTAGGACAAAGCAAGGAGTGGCCAGTGTTCTTTTCTGTAAGAGTGAATGTTAAATTCACTCAACTCATCACTGACTGCTAAACTCTTTCTTCCCAATCTTCCTGCATATATATGAAATATCTTACCTTCTCCCTCTCCTTTAACCAAACAATTTTGTACAAATAGCATAAAGTCGAACATTTCTTTAAGGAAACAAATTAAAAATAGGCACTGATTATTTTGATCTGTTTACAACAAATGAATATATTATTTTCAAAATGTATCTAAGTAAGAATTGAAATCATTGGCACTTTAATCAATCATGTAAAACTCAGTATAGAAAGTGTACATTTCTCCACCTCTCCTACTCAGCATCCCATCCCTACACACTTGGTTAAATGGGAAGATATACTGTTGTCACCTTTATGTAGTTAGTTATCTTAAGTGTATTTAAACATATCTTCCAGTATGTTTTAAAGGGTAGTCTTCAATATGGTGGAGACAAAAAATAAAAGAGACTATGAAAAGTACATCAGAATTTTGATGGCATTCTAGTCAGAGCCAGTCTGTATACTTAAAAAATGTACGTTATTTATGTTGTGCTTGTCAATGGGAAATAAAGTCGAATGTTCTGAAATGTCCCTGTCTTTCTTTCCTGATGCCAACTCATGTCAGGAATGTTTTACTTATAATCACATTAAGCATTTTGCTAAAATCCTATTTGATATGCTTTGCCAAAATAACAGCACAATGTAATGCAATAGCATCATCCTATCTGTAGCATTTAAATCATTTTGTTTTATATTCCATAATAACATATAGTACAAATTATCACTGATGTGCTATAAACTTGAGAGGTGCTTTTCAATACGATACCTAGTCATGTTATAATCTCAGAATTTTTGTTTTTAATACAAAAGCACATTTATAAATTATTCTAAACTTAGTTCTCCTACTTTCTTGTGGATTTGAGTATAATCTACAGGCAGCCAACATAAGAATTGCCCTTGTTCATAGTCAGCTCCTTCAGCAGACTTGTACCTGTGTATTGGTGTGAGCTGATTACTGGTAGAGATGTGTTGGGCTACCCCACTACCCTATTCCATGTGCTTATTTAGCTTAACTCTACTTCTTCCTCCCTCAGTGATAGGAGAAGTTCTGTAGAACATAGACTGCAAAGCCAAGCTCATTATAAGTAACACGCCGAGCTCGCCCTCCTTCCTCCTAAGAAAAGGCATTTAGGGAGAGCTCTGCCGTAAACCCCTGACCAAATCTTTTTTTTTTTTTTTTTTCTTTGGCTGCACTGGGTCTTCATTGCTGCACACGGGCTCTTTGTTGTTGTGGTACGTGGACTTCTCTAGTTGTGGTGCACAGGCTGCAATGCACACGGCCTCAGTAGTCTGAATAGTTGCGGCGCACTGGCTTAGTTGCCCCGTGGCATGTGGGATCTTAGTTCCCCGACGAAGGATCAAACCCACATCCCCTGCGTTGGAAGGTGGATTCTTAACCACTGGACCACCAGGGAAGCCCCCGACCAGATCTTATGATCCCTACAGTCTTGTAGCATTTGAGGTAAACATCACTATGGCTATCTTCTGGTACACCAAGAATTTCCACTACAACGCTGATGAACCGACATGCCATGGAATGACATTGCCCAGCTTCATGTTCTCAGAGGACAAGGAGTCAGGCATCTTTAGATATCTTGGAGGTTGTTGTGCTCACCTAAAACAGCCTTGAGTAAACCTATTTTGGAGGAAGGTACTCAGAATCCAAGCCAGTCCTCCAGACTTGTTCTTTTCTTCAACATATATTTGTTGTGTACCAAATATGGCCTAAGCATTCTGGTAGGCACTAAGACACAGGGGTTTAAAAAACAAACAAACAAACCCAGCTTTCAATGAATTTATAATCTAGTAGGGGAATAGCAAATCATTTGAACAGAGCTGCTATTGGGGTAAGCCTATGGTAATGAAAGCATATGGGGGAGGTGATGCTGAAATAAGAAATAGTTTCCTGTAGGAGTTGACATTTAATCTGCATTTTGGAGAAAGGAGTTGATATTAACCAGGAAGGTGGAGGCACATTTTAAGATATTTTTTCACTCCACTTTGCCCAAAGCAGTACAATTTCCAAGGCATTCAAACTGACTAAATTCTAGTGGCCCTGTAAAAAGCGTGGGTCTGAATCGTGCATACCTCTGTAATCTCACAGAGTGGGGAAAAGTGACTTGGCCTTAAGGCAGGATTTCTGAACCATGGAACTCTTTTCGTTTTTTGTTTTTGTTTTTTTGGGGGGTTTTTTGCGGTACGCGGGCCTCTCACTGCTGTGGCCTCTCCCGTTGCGGAGCAACAGGCTCCGGACACGCAGGCTCAGCGGCCATGGCTCACGGGCCCAACCGCTCCGCGTCATGTGGGATCCTCCCGGACCGGGGCACGAACCCGCGTCCCCCGTATCGGCAGGCGGACTCTCAACCACTGCGCCACCAGGGAAGCCCTGAACCATGGAACTCTTGACATATTGGGGCAGATAATTCTTTGTTGTGGGGTGTTGTCCTGTACATTGTAAGCTGTTTAGCAGCTACCCTGGCCTCTACTCACTGGATGCCAGTAATATCGCCCTAGTTGTGACAATCAAAAATGTCCCCAGACATTGCCAAACGCAGCATGGAGGACATATTGGCCCCTAGTTGGGACCCTCTGCCTTAGGGCAAGGGCCATGGCCACTAGGAGGAAGCTATGTGTGAGGGTTTTCAGGACAAGGCCATCTGTGGGATCTTGGTCCTGACAGGCACCATTCTGGCATTTCTCAAGGAAGCAGGCATTAAAATGCCAGTTTGTGTCTGACTGCACAAAAATGTGGCACTACCACTACAGCAGTGCCCTGATCACCATGGGCCCTGATCCACTTCCGTAATCACATAAACCTATTCACAGACAAAGAGGCACAATTTCTTAGAAAGTATCATCTTTCTATTGATGCCTCCAATCCCTATTTTGTTCTTGATAAGAGGCCCTAGGGTTATATGTCTCTCAAAGGGATATCTAAAGATGGTCTGTTTCTCTCAGGACCTCGAAAATCTGTTATAATTCCTCTTAATTAAGTTCACATTTCCAGGCAAGGTGCGTTAGTAAGAGAGAACTAATTTACCAAATTCTGTCTTTAACGGAATTTTTGCATGTCTGATCTGTGTTACAGAGTTGTAAGAGTTTTATTTAATCTGAGACATAATCTTTATCAAAGAGCAGTCAAATCTGGGGCAAATATCTCTTTATCAGCCTGTACCTTTCTGAGTTCGTGCCAGTCTGCAGTACCTCAGGTATAGAGCTATTACCATACATTTTGCTGACAGAGTTCAAGTCATGATCTCTATAACTGACATTTAAACTCTAGTTTGCATGAAATGGGAAGTTGAAAAACTTAAACCACAAATCTGACCCAAAATTAAAATGAAAACAAAGGTACTCATTAGTTTACTGTAAACTTCTGAGGCAAAGTAGGGAAGGTCTGTGGATAATCAGTGCTTATGCCTAATATTATTATGCAATCCTTTAAAAAGAAGTCTTTGAATATAACATACACGGTTGTTTGAATTCAATTTTGAAAAGAACATTGGAAGAAAATAATTCTGAAACCATTATAACCCATTGAGGCCTTTTAAAATTAGATTTAACTAGAAGTACCCAGTGGAACACTGGTTCTTAAACACTGTGGGGTCAGAGACCCCTCTGATAATCTGGTGAAAGTTTTGGATCCCCTTCTCACAAAAAGCACAGAGAATTTTTTTACAGTGTCAGAGATTGTGCAGTCCTCCTAAAGTCTGTCTACAGATGTCTTGGAAATTTATACACACAGGTTAAGAATTCTCACTGTGAGAAAATCTTTGTGATTCAAGGAACCTCACAAGTGTCCATGTTTGGTTTGAAAACTAAAATCGAAAACTGCAGCTAAATCAACATAATTACTTCCCTGTGAATACCAAAATTCCTTGACATCTCATGTCAAGGAATGACATGCCCATAATAGTCAATCAGCATAATGCCCATAATAATAAATCAACATAATGGGGGGTAGAATTATTAAAAGGAACTGCAATCATTTTTTTTTTTTTTTTTTTTATTGCGGTACGCGGGCCTCTCACTGTTGTGGCCTCTCCCGTTGCGGAGCACAGGCTCCGGACGCGCAGGCTCAGTGGCCATGGCTCACGGGCCCAGCCAGCATGGCTCACGGGCCCAGCCACTCCGCGGCATGTGGGATCTTCCCGGACTGGGGCACGAACCCGTGTCCCCTGCATCGGCAGGTGGACTCTCAACCATTGCGCCACCAGGGAAGCCCAGAACTGCAATCATTTTTAAAAATTGCCATCATGTGGGGAAAAGAAACAACACCATCCCAAACAGAATAGGAGCAATATAGGTTACTTGCCAAAAACAGGTTGAAAAATGAAAGGACCATTTTTTGAAAAAGAATTACAAGTTATCCAATGACACATTTGCCTTACACAGAGTTTTAGTTTTGCCTTGTGTTGATCCAGCAAGAGAGATTTAAAACCAACTATTTAAAAAAATCAGTTAAAATAAATATCACCTCACCTGAAAAATGCAATCTCTAAAATGGTTAGAATCTAACTTCCAGTTATTTTCTGTTACGTGACTTTATGTTATGTTATGTATATGGATAAATATATTTTTACACTTCTGCCTGTACTATAGTTTTGTGTTGCTATTTAGAATGAAAGCAGCAAGGAGGACCTATTGATTGAAACTTTCAGTAAAATGCAAGGCATACACTTGCAGACCTTCTTGCAAATGTAAAATTAATGATGCTTTAAGCCAATGCTTGAAGCTATTAGTGGAATGCAGTATTGATGTTTATAGTTTGCACTTCTCTAGAGGGAAACATCTGGAGCAATTAATGATATTTATCTTTGCATTTTTCTTGCCTTATTGAGGAAAAAAGTGCCATCTTAGAGCACTGATATATTTATATTTTGGAAACCCCACACTTTGATACCAGAGCATCCTACATTCTGGATGTGTGTATGTGAATTGGACAGCTGTACATAGTATGCATGAAATTGCAAGTTGATTTTCATAAGTCAGTGGTTTGGAGTCTTCTCCTTAGAAGATCCATGAAAAGCCATTTTTAGAGGAAGAACAATTGCTCTTTGTTATTTATTTTCAATATTCCTTGACCATTAAATTTTTTTTTTTTTTTGCCTGGCCTCTTTATTTTCAGAATTGCAGTGACAGAATTAATATTTACTTGAAAAATTTTGGAGAAATAATATTCATTTATTGCCAAGCTCTGAAGGGGCACCGCTGCCTTAAATGTTTTGCAGCCCTAGTTAGACATGCATGGATCCTCTCCTTATGACAGATTTTCTCCCACCATAGCCATTTTGCATATTTCTGCTACTATCCCTTCAGCAGAATTGTCATTGAAACCTAAAATAATTCGTTTATTAATTTAATTAATTAATATTTGACCACTACTGAGAGATTGCATGTTTAAAGTATTTTAAAGCATTTTTAAAGCAACATCATTTCTCTAAAATGTTCTCTAAATTTTAGTGGGTCATAATGAAAAAGAAAAACTCCCAGTGTTGGACAAGGAGTCAGAACACTTAAGTCTGTTTATCTAATTTGCTATTCAGTGGTTGTTTGCCCTTGACAATTTAGTAAACCTCTCTGAACTTGAATTTTCTTATCAGCACAGGATTATTAGGATTAAATAAGAATGAAGATAAGGACACTTTTGAAAGCACTATACAAGTAGGTAATGGTTAATATTATTTTATTATCTGGATTTCATCAATGGAACATTAAATTTAATTATGATTTTTCTCATCTCAAACCACTATAGTACAGTCTGGCTAACTTAGTATTGGGCATTCACCAGAACACACAAGTGATATTAGAAGTCTAGTTCTGGTCCCACATAGGAAAAGATACATAGCTTTTTTTAAGTTTATTTGCCTCATCTGTACAATCAGAGGTTGGTTGATCTATGTGTTATCCTGTAGCTGAAAAAACATGTTTTTCCTTTCTCTCTGGAATGTCATGAAGCTCATCTTGTCAGCTAAACACAGACAAGTTTTTCTCTTTTGAATTTTGAAAAACAGCTCATAGGAAATCTCTAGGCCACATAGACAGAAATGCCTATAAAAGGTTTCTGTTCCTTTTCTCCCTAAAAAGAACTTTTGGTTTTCCAGCCTCCTTCTCCTATGAGATTGTCCTCTTACCAGACTGGAGGATCATTGAATTCAGGGGCCATGCCTTCCATTTCTTAAGTTTTTCTGCCTCCTTTCCTTTTCCTCCTCATCCAAACTACCAAATCCTATAATATTGATTGTTAGATGACAGATCTCATTTACTTCTTTATTTTTGGCTCAGGAAATATTACAAAGATTAGATTGTGTAGATTTTCATACACTTGGGCTTATCAATGTGTGTGTGTGTCTGTGTATGGGATGTCCATTATATCTCAAATGTGTATTTCTTTTCTTCAGTGTTTCATTTTTAATCACAATATTTTATGTTCATGCCTTTAAAAAGTCAAGTGGCACTAAATGTTTATTATGACAGCTGAATGGATAAAGAAGATGTGATACACACGCACACACACACACACACACACACACACACACACACACACACACTGGAATACTACTCAGCCATAAAAAAGAATGAAATTTTGCCATTTGCAGCAATATGGATAGACTTGGAAGGCATTATTCTGAGTGAAATAAGTTGGACAGAGAAAGACAAATACTGTCTGATATCACTTATATGTGGAATCTGAAAAATACAACAAACTAGTGAATAAAACAAAAGGGAAGCAGACTCACAGATATAGAGAACAAACTAGTGGTTACTAGTGGGGGGGTGGGGGCAATATAGGGTTAGGGGATAAATAAAAGGATTATGGGATTACATGAAATCATGTATGTGAAACTTTTGAAAATTGTAAAGCACTATAGAATTTAAAGAATCTTTCATTCAGTTAAAAAAAGCTAATGATACCCACACTCCTCATTCTAACCCTCCCCCCACCAGCCTGCTCTCCAGCTTTTTTTCAACATTTCTTCTGAAATATACCATCATATTTCTAAATAACATATTTATGTTTTTGTATCCTGCATAATCAACTTTGTACCTTGTAGGCTGATTTTCTATTTTGCTGGATTTAACTCTCTCCTCACGCATTGTCCCATTATGGTTCTAACACAATTTTATTAAATCAGAATTCAGTGTTTGCATTTTTATGATGATGTAAATATTCTTAACTGCAGAATCAGTAGAACTGTCATCATGTTTCTTTTCTTGGACACATTTTTTTATTTTCTAGAGTTAAGAACTTATCAAGTTAAATTTGCTTAACTTTCTTTGTGCTAATGACCAAATCTTAACAGTTTTCCAAGTGCTCAAACCTATCAGATAATCTGTACCTCCTTTAGAGCCTAAGATTTTTTTTAAAGTTTCTCTTCTATTCAGCCTATTGCCTCTTTTTTATTAGATACCTTGTTTCCTAGATTCCATGTTTTGATGTATTTCTTGAATAATTCACTCTTTTGATCACACCGGCTTTAAAATGGGCCTTTTAATAGAAAAAAAAATGTAAGGAACCAAACTCCTAGAAAAGAAAATGATTTTAAATATACATGAACACTAACAACAATAGTGATAATAACAATAGTGGCAGATATCATTTTATGAGCACCTATATTTTACATATGTTATCAAATTCTCATGTCAATGCCACAAGGTAGGTGTTATTACCACTACTTTCCAGATGAGAAGTCTGAGGCTCGGGGAGGGTAAATCACGTGGCCAAGTCCACAGAGTTAGTGAGAAGTGTAGCTGTGATTCTCACCTGATTTCAGGTTAGAATGTAATTGCTGTGAATTCACTTAGTGAAGAACTACTGCCATGATTATTTTCTGAAGCATCAAGTTTATCTTGGAGAAATCCTCTAAGGCCCCATGAAAGAAAGGCTTTGACTCTGTTCTGATGCCTGGGCATTTTTTCCACAGCCAGAAATAATCTTGGGCAGCAGTGGGAAGGTGGTTTTTCCAACAGTACTGATTAGATTCAGCAAACAAGATTTTCAGCAAAAATGTAGTCCTATGTCCAATCTAGGCGCGTGCACACTACTGAGAACATTCACACCTTCCCTGTTGGATGCAGAGCCGCTTCTGCAGTGGAGAGAATATCACCGCTGGCAGCAGATGGCTGCACAAAAAGAGGGCACTTCCGCTTGCTGCCCAGGCCTGTGAGTTTTGCTAAAAACTAAGAGCTTATCATGATCTGGGTTACTAAGTATGCATCTCTTTCAGTCCTTTTTTTTGTTTCTTTTTTTGTTTTTCCTTTCATACTTTCTCTCCTGCTTGTAAGGTAACTTAGGATCGGGCTTAACGAGAAGGTGTTTTTGCTTCCTAATGACACAGGGACTCCTGGGAGAATTTGTAAAATTCAGGACCAGCCAGAGGGAGAGCCGGCCATTTGTCTGCAGTGAAACCATTCTGTTTATCACCTCTTCCTGTTTAATTTTGAAATTTGCTCTAGCTTCTTCCTGCAAAATACAATGCAGTTTCAGAGCGGAGCATATTTTATCTTTGAGAAAGAGAAAAGCTGTCCCCAGTTTTTGAGTCTTTCTTCCCTTGTTGCTAGCAAGCAAAATCTATTTGGTATATTTGACATTTTATCCCTTCACCAGTTTTCTCTTCAACTGGCTGCTCTGTTTTCTTCAGAACTGGTCAGGCTGATTAGAACAGTGCAGAACATTTTGCTCAAGGGAATAAAATCTCAGCATCTCCAAAACTTGAATTCTATGTTTTCAGATGAACGCAAATGGCAACCCACCTATAGCAGTTTAACTTGAAAAATCGAAAAAAATCAGTGCATCTTGGAATTTATCTTTGGTCTACTTTTGCAGATTATCTCTATTATTTCAATTGCAATAATAGTCAGCAATTCTCAGGCATCTCAGGGGTCGATTAGCATCTATTCAGAGCAGGCTTAACCCAATTACACGTAAACCTTTATTAAAATTTTTTTTTTTTTTTTTTACTGACCCGGGAGTTAATTAAACCAAATCAAATGAGTCACTGCTTAGGGCAAATGTCTGAAGGGTAAATTCCCTCTGCCTGCCAACTTCTATGTAATTTGCATGAGAAATGGAGCCTGAAGATCTTCATAATGGTTTGTTGTTGATAATACTATAACTTTTAAAATAACGTAGTAATTTACAGACCTCATTTTAGGAAAGTAAGTTTTAATGAGAGAATAGGTTCAGAAAAAAAAATAGTAATAACAGTGGATGATTACATTGCTTGAAGTTTCTTAATGGGAAACACCATTCTCCATTTCATTGGATGGAGAATGATACACTCAAACTTAAGGGATCTTTCTCTTTTGCATGAGACAACCATTTGGAAGGGAGAGAGTGACATCCTTGGAGAAAGGCAAGAGGCAACTAGGATGCCAACTAGATTAGTAGGAACTTCGTTTGGATGAGAAGTGTCATGGTCAGATTACCTTCAGGAGTATGAAAGTATGTGTTTCGGAGTCAGACCTGGATCAAAGTTTGGGTTAATAGCTATGGAACTTGAAAGTAAGTCCTTAAACTCTCTAAGAATTTGAATCCTTATATGAAGAATTGGGATTTTTGCACTTAATTTATAGGGTAGCTGTGAAGATTAAATGTGTAAGTATTCCAGAAGAGTGGTGGGTATGATAAATATGCAGGGGTCATTGTTATTGATGCTGTATTAATAGTAGTAATAGTAGCCACAATAGCAATCTTAATTGCTTGAGGAATCCATAAACCATATTGGGAATGTGGAAAAAGACATCCCAACCTCTGCACTAATTCCTTAATATTATTTTGGGAGACCCAAACATATAGCATTGTGTTTGAGAGGATGGGAACTGTTATTAGACTAAATTTGGTGGCACATCCTAGTTCTATTAATTTATTAGTAGGCTGACCTTAATCAAGCTAATTAACCTAAACTTTCTAAACCTCAGTTTCTTTAACTATAAATGAAGATAATAATGTTATCTAAAGTTTAACAGATTTATTGCAAAGATTCAATGAAACAATGCATGCAAGTGTTTACCTAGCACCTGGCGCATAATAAGCATTCAATAAATGGTTATTATTATGTTATAAATTATTATCACTAATATCAAAATCAAGCTCAGTTTCCAGCTGAGGCTGAATGTCTTCACAAGCATACAAATTTTATTCAAACTTCTTAAGACTTAGGGTAAGAAAATAAGAATGTGAGGGAATTCCCTGGTGTCCAGTGGTTAAGATTCCATGCTTTTATTGCCAAGGGCCAGGGTTCAATCCCTGGTCAGGGAACTAAGGTCCCACAAACCACACAGTGTGGCAAAAAAAAAAAAAAAAAAAAAAATCCTTTGTCAAAGTGATTTCATTGCATGAAACCGGTTATGAAATGGCTAAAATATTTGAAAGAGTAGAAAGAAATTTGTCTGAATTTAGCTGTTGAGCCATGCTCTGCTTCAAACCCCTTCCTATGTGCTTTATATTCTGCCTTATGTGACACTAACTGAATCATAGTTGGATCTAATCTCAAAGCCAGCCTTTCGAGGTCTCTGTGTTTACCTTATTAGTTTACAACATTTTTTGATAACTCTACTCAGGAAAACAAGAATGTTATATTAAAAAAAAAAGAGCAACAGCAATTATTTTCCCGTTAAATTGGAATATCTGGTGGCCTTATTATCAATGATTTTATTGCCTAAAGTATGTGATTGTCCTCATTAAATATGAAAAACTGCCAAGACTATGAATTTGGTCAAAGTCAGCTTGTTATCTACCCTGATAATTTTTTACTATGTGTAAAACATATATTTTAGCAGAATAAACTGAGCATGAATAATAGTCATCAAATTTTTGTACATTACCAATCCTACTTAGTGTTTTTTTTAAAGTTTCTTGACCAAGAAAAAAGAGAAATATACTTTAAAATATAGAAACAAATGATTCAGTAGGTGTTTAAGGAAGCTTTTAAAATTTGAAATAACTATAAAGAATCAATACAATTGCATCAACAAGGAGTTTTGCTTTGTTTTTTAAATCAACAGAGGAATTATTCTCAAAGAAAGACTTTATTTCATTTTCAGAGGGTGGGGCAGAATATGTTTTCCAGTTAAAATTAAGCCTAAAGGAAACATATTCCTTATTTATTCAGCATGATCCTTAACTGGGTTAGAAATAGTTACATCTTTTTTGAAACACAGAATCAGACACTGCCATCCTTGCTGGAAGTGTTGAAATCACTGGCAGCATTAATTGCTTCCTGAAGACATCATTTCCATATGCCACTGCCACCTGAAAAGTTTATACCATCATCAATGGGAAAGCAGTAGGCAGCCTTATGGAAAGAGTTTGGGGATTCAAAGACATAGATTTGCAGCCTAGTTCTTGACTTAAAGGCTATGTGACTGGGCAATATTTTAATCTCATTCTGCCTCTGTTTACTCATCTGTAAATTGGAAATAATGATTCCTATCTCACAGTATGGTGAAAGGAAATAAGATAATACATGTACAAAGCACAGTAGAACTTAATCACTTATAGCCAGTATTGACATTAAATAACACTACTTGCATTTGCAAAAATGCATTTATGCTACCTTCAGGAATAATATTAGTTGTAAGTGGTAACAATAAAATAATACTAATAATTAATACTTACAGAATTCTTTTACAATTTCTAAAGCATTTTAGCATATGTAGTTTTATTTGATCAAACTTTTAGGTAGGTAGAGAAGTACTGTCATTATTATTACTTTATAGGTAAAAACTAAGACTAAGACTGGATGGGTATAAACTTCCAGTTATAAAATAAATAAGTCATGGGGAGGTAATGTACAGCACAGTGACTTTAGTTAATAATACTGGAGTGTATATTTGAAAGTTGCTAAGACAGTAGGTCTTAAGAGTTCTCATCACAAGAAAAAAAAATCATAACTATATGTGGTGGTAGATGCTAACTAGGCCTATTGTGGTGACTCTTTTACAAAATATACAAATATAAAATGTCTTACACCTGAAACTGATGTAATATTGTGATCAATTATATCTCAAAAAAAGAAAAAAAGACTAGGTGTAGTGTTTGGACTTTGGAGTTAAGCTTCAGTTCACCTACCACCTCCACACTTGCCTAAGAGTGACTTTGGAGTTAAGCTTCAGTTCAACTACCACCTCCACACTTGCCTAAGAGTGACTTTCATGCCCTTTCTAAGCCTCAGTTTTCTTATTTGGATAGTGGAGATAGTAGTAGTGTCCTCAAAAAACCTTTGATGCTTTCCCAGTATCCACTGTACAAAGTATGAATGTTTTCACTTCTTCAAAGCTCTCAGTAAGCTAGTCCCAACCCACCTTTCCAGATTTATCTGGCAACACAGATTCTCAGCCTTCTGGGAATCCTTTCCTCACACACATTATATACTTTCACAGTTCTGTTTCTACGTTTTCTTTGCTTGACTAGTATTCTTCTGTTTTTTTTTATTTTTATTTTTTGCAGTACGCGGGCCTCTCACTGTTGCAGCCTCTCCCGCTGCGGAGCACAGGCTCTGGACACGCAGGCCCAGAGGCCATGGCTCACAGGCCCAGCCACTCTGCGGCATGTGGGATCCTCCCAGACCGGGGCACGAACCCGTGTCCCCCGCATCGGCAGGCGGACTCTCAACCACTGCGCCACCAGGGAAGACCCTGGTATTCTTCTTAATGGAAAAAATTCTACTTATTCATTAGGGCCCAGCTTAAATGACACCTATTCTAAAAATTCTTTCCTAATGCCACATTTGGAATTACTAAGTCCCCCTTTGTGCATCTATAATACCTTATTTATGCCTCTGTGATTACTTCTCCCTGCTTGACTTGTATTATAGTCAACTATGCATGCTTCTAGCTCTCCTACTGGACTATTAGCTCCTTGAATGAAAGACCACATCTTTTTAATCTTAGCGTCCCAGGCCCTTCCATTTCCTCTCCTCCTGCAAACTTTGAAGTGTAGACACATAGTAGACATAGAAATATCTTTTAGATTGATTTAAACGACCACAGTACAAATAGTACAAATTAAAAATGCAAGAATGTCCAAGGAGAGGTTTGAAAAAAAATAAGGCTTACATAACTTACCACAGTGCTAGATATACAGTACATGTTTCAACAGATATTTGTTAACTACGTTAGGGACTGAAATTAGAGATGATAGCATCCAAACTTTTGGCATACATGTCATTCAGAATATCCCTTATTCCTTCCCAGTAAAAGGTCCCTTGGTGCCACCATTGGACAAAATATTAAATTGGAGGGACCATTAGTCTCAGTGGGTGCAACACTTCTTATACTCATGATAAGCTTGTAAGGTAACGTGAAGGGAAAACCTTGCCTGTGTTGATTCACCTGTCTGTTGATTCATCTGTCTGTGGAATAACCCAGGGAATGGGCCTGCTGAGAGGCAATCATCCAGGCTGGCAGAGAGAAGAGAAGGCAGCTATGGTTAGCAGGATGGTATGAGAAGCAGAGCAGCCCTTGGCTGCATGGTCTAAATAGTCTGAGCTTTGGATCCCACATGTTTGCTCCTAGCCCTTTTGGCAACACAGCTGGGGAGTCAGAGGCTGATAAAGAGTGAAAGAACACTTTCTTTCCAAGAATGGGGAGCTTTTCAAGAGAAACAAATTCTGACCAAATTCTCCTTTTGACCTGCAAGGAAGCTGAACTGGGAGCTATCAGCCCAGCTCCCAAGGCTTTGTTTGGTTAACACTTGGAAACTCTTTTCTGCTTCCTCTCAGTACTCATATCACTAGACTACAGTTTCCCCATCAATTCTACTTCTCACTCACTCTGTCTCTCATTCACCCACTCACTTCTCCTGTCTGCCTGTTACTATGCTGGGCCACACTAGGATACAGATTGCCCTCAAGGAGCAAAGTATGAATGTCACACACATCAAAGACTGAAAAACCCAGAAGCACACCTGAGCAGCCTCCATAGGTCATTCCTGAAAAACCCTGCCCTGAGCCCTTCAGACAGAGACAGCAGATCTTACTTCCACTAATGCTCCTCAACCACACCCAGGCTTATTAAGCACTGCAGCAAAAGGAGAGTCTGTTAGATGTTCTAGCCTAACCATACCAAATGTAGATTGCTGCCTAAGACTGACTCACTTGGCAATTCGTAGTGAATTTCTAAGAAAGCGAGTATAGCACTAGGGGTCCTCTAGCTCAGGTACCAGAGGTGTGTTCACCAGTGACCCACGTGCAGGCAGGCACTTTACAAAGCAAACCAAAACCACGGGATCTTCCTTGGTTTCTCCAGAATCTTTCCCTTTAACAGAGACATCATCTGTTACATCTTCTGCTTTTTGGGAAGAACACATAACAAAGGTAGGACAATGATACTGAAAAGTAAATGAATTAAAGACAAATGTTTTCCACTGTGCAGAAAGGAAGGATGAGGTTCTTTTTTTTTCTTTTTAAAATATTTATTTATTTGGCTGTCTTGGGTCTTAGTTACGGCATGCAGCATCTTCTTTGTGGCATGTGGGATCTTTCATTGTGGCACGTGGGCTCAGTAGTTGTGGCACGTGGGCTTAGTTGCCCTGTGGTATGTGGGATCTTAGTTCCTAGCCCAGGGATCAACCCCACGTTCCCTGCATTGGAAGGCGGATTCTTAACCACTGGACCACCAGGGAAGTCCCAGGATGAGGTTCTTAGAGACTGCCTGGAGGTGGGAAGAAAGTATATCCAGCTCTAACATCTGCATTTGCTGTTAGAAGAGGGAGGAGTTCAACACTGAGGGGCTAAATATGTACTTTAACTGAAGTAAAAGAAAAAATAAAGTCAATTTATTTCAAGTATCTAATGGAATTAATCTCAAAGAGTTCTGCCCACAGTGATGTTGGAGCTATTTATGTTGTGAGGTTTGGACGTATTTTGCTGTAATATTCAACTCAGCCTCAATGATCATTCATCAAATGCTTCCAAGATGCCAGTCATGTGCTAAGTGCTTAGAAACTCCATTTCTCATTCCTGCTTCCCTGAGTGGGATTCATAGCATAGGGTGAGGCTTTAAATGAATATTTCTTTATTTGCTTGAGCCCTAAAGGAAATCAAATGAAATGATGAAATGCTTGCTTGCCCTCTTTTCTGACTCTAACTTGGGTTGTTTCCACTTGAGAGCACTGTAGAGAGGAGGGCTTATTTTCAGATTTTACTGCTAGGTGTGTCTACACAATTGGTTGCATAGAATCCTACAGCTGGAAGAGGCAGAAGAGATTGGGAGTCAAGAGAATTTCATTTCGGTTCAACAGAGTCCTATCTACAGGGATGACCGTGTGTGTGTGTGTGTGTGTCTGTGTGTGTGTGTGTGTGTCTGTGTGTGTGTAAGGTGGAATTAGGGGCAAGGGGTGATGGGTTGGACTTTGAACAGTACAAGACCAGCTATTAGTATAGCCTGAGCTCAAGATCTCTCTTTTGTCTGTCATGTCTATTAGGCTTCTAATTGGAATTTCATTAAAAAATTGTTCTGCTTCTAAAAAAAACCAAAAAACAATAAAACAGTTTCTTTTACACATTACTCTCAACACTTATGACACCAAATATGAGGGGTTTTTCCCCACACCAATTTTTCAACACCAGCTGGGTATCCTGCAACTCAATTATGACACTAAAGAGTTTTAAAAGCCCTCGTGACCCTATAGGACCCATCACAGGATCTAAAATCCCAGAATTATTATTCCTTTACGCAAGAACGTGGAAGACCCCATCTTAGGAAGTAAATGCATTATCTGGGTAAAAATAAAATAGTAAAGCACTGTCACTCTCTAATATCTCAGAAACAATTATTTCCTTTGGCTCTAATTACTTAGTAGAGCCTCACAAGAATGAGACTTAGAACACCTAAGCTTTATGGTGAACTGGGGTTAGGATTTCTTTAGAAAACTGAGGAAAGCCATGAGGGCTAAGAGGGGCCAAGTTTGTAGGGAAGGTACTGGTGAGAGAAAACATAGGCCTGAAACAAATGTGGTCCCTTTCAAAATCCTCTTCTGGGCACACATCAGAGACTGAGGCACAGAATGAATCTCCCTACAATTCCCAGAAAGGACTGGGGCCCAGTCTACATGTGCTCACTCCCTGAGTAAGTCGTCCTCTCCTGTCTCACTCCACATACATCTCCTATTCCCTCACCTTCTGGCTCAGATACTATATTGAAAGTCACAGTGAAAAAGAAAAGAAATAAAGCAAGTTTATAAGGGAAGACAGAGTTTGGAGAGGAGACAGGACAGGGGATGTCTTATCAGTCAGCCTTGATGATGATGAGCAGCAGGTGGGTGGGTTTTCAGAAAAAAGCAGATGACTGGTCAGTTCCTCTTCTCCCATATGTTTCCTTGTACTGTTAGCTCTAAAACATAAGGCCAGGGCTAGCCCCCACGTTCATGTCCTTGTAGAGTGTCTCATTTTTCAAGATCATATTGAAGAGGGAAAGTTCTAATGGTGTATGTGTGTGTGTGTGTGTGTGTGTGTGTAAGAGAGAGAGAGAGAGAAAGCAAAGAGAGAGAGAGAGGTGGAGTTGAAGTAAGGTGACTTTCACTGCTAATCACATGGCAGCCCCAGTCATCTAGTTTGAATTGGAAGGGAGCCTATGAAGGCCATCACAATCCAGAAGGCAGTTCTTGACAATCAAATTCAAACAAGCTACTTTCTTTTGAGCAAGAAGTTCAATCTCACTTTTAGTACCTGTAAAATGGAATTATAACCTTTATTTTGCTCCATGTAGATCTCAGATAATCTAGTCTTTTTATTGCTATGAACCTTCCTGCTATATAAATAAGATAGTGGTGTGGTATACTTCAGCTAGTTAAATACATTGATTCTTTGATAGTTCAGAAAATGCTTCCGTTTTTGTAGGTCCAGAGTCATTTTTATGACCATTGGTAATTGCTCAGTGCTGTGAAATGTTCTGCTATGTGAGACGCCTCGATGCTTCATTCCTGGTTAAAGGGAATTTGCTTCTCAGAACACTTAGATTTCAATCAGTAAATGATATATTTTAACTGCACAGTCTTCTGTAATTAGTTAATAAATTTATTTTTATTTTCAATGTCTGTCCAAGTGCTTCTTATATGCTGGTTTCAAAGGAAGCAGTTGTTAAGTTAGCCAAACACCCATTCCCAACAACATCCTTTTAGCTTAAATTCTTGCATACATGTAGCCCTTAAAAACTCAAACATCATAAAAACAAATTTTTTTCTACAGAATCATGAAAATGAGATGGTTAGAGAAAGGAAGTTAATGTGGGAAAAGAGTCACTTTCCAAAGTTAATTATCCTAGAAAGTTGAAAAGAAAGTGCCTCTCCCAGTGAAACTTAAGTAAATACCAAAATGATTTTAGTAACAATGATAACACTTTGACATATATCTATTTCATTTGATTATCCCGACTTCCCTATGGGGAAAATGGGGCCAATGTTATCATTATCCCTACAACATAGATAAAGAAATGGAGATTTATAAAATTTAAATAAGCTTGTCCAGGTTTAGAGTGAGTTAGGATTCAGGCCCAGCTCTTATGATTTCAGTTTCTGAGCTCCTTCCAGTGTAACCATCGGTGTTGTAAACACAGTAGGGGGAAGGAGCAGATCTGAATTATGCAGGCTTACGATGCTATGCCACCTTTCCTCTTTGAAAATGCAGAAATACTGTACACGTTTTGGGAAAATTACATGCAAGTAATTTGAAGTCATCATTGAACTGCTGGGTACAACCTATGTTAGGGCCAAAAAATCAGTTTCCTCATGTCAACCCCTGAAGCCTTGAGGATTGCACATTTTAGATAACGGATTCATTTTAGGCTGGACATAATGAAAACACTATTAATCTCCTTTTATTAGCATGCCTTCTCTCTGCACTACTTGAGGTTTTCTCTTGACAATTGCCTAGAATTTACACTGGCTGATGTGATGGCTTTATGTCATGTACGTTAGGCTTTGATGGGCTGCAAAAAAATCTAAAATAACAATAACTAAAAAAAAAGAAGGATATTTCTCTCCTACTTATATAAAATCTGTATATAGTCCATCCAGGGATGATCTGGCCACTTCCTCATCATCAGAGATTGATGTTATTTTTAGGTTTTTTTTTTTTGCTTTTTTTTTTTTTTACATCTTTATTGGAGTATAATTGCTTTACAATGGTGTGTTAGTTTCTGCTTTATAACAAAGTGAATCAGTTTTACATATACATATGTTCCCATATCTCTTCCCTCTTGCGTCTCCCTCCCTCCCACCTGCCCTATCTCACCCCTCCAGGTGGTCACAAAGCACCGAGCTGATCTCCCTGTGCTATGCGGCTGCTTCCCACTAGCTATCTACCTTACGTTTGGTAGTGTATATATGTCCATGCCTCTCTCTCGTTTTGTCACAGCTTACCCTTCCCCCTCCCCATATCCTCAAGTCCATTCTCTAGTAGGTCTGTGTCTTTATTCCCGTCTTACCCCTAGGTTCTTCATGACATTTTTTTTCTCTTAAATTCCATATATATGTGTTAGCATACGGTATTTGTCTTTCTCTTTCTGACTTACTTCACTCTGTATGACAGACTCTAGGTCTATCCACCTCATTACAAATAGCTCAATTTCGTACCTTTTTATGGCTCAGTAATATTCCATTGTATATATGTGCCACATCTTCTTTATCCATTCACCCAATGATGGACACTTAGGTTGTTTCCATCTCCTTGCTATTGTAAATAGAGCTGCAATGAACATTTTGGCACATGACTCTTTTTGAATTATGGTTTTCTCAGGGTATATGCCCAGTAGTGGGATTGCTGGGTCATATGGTAGTTCTATTTCTAGTTTTTTAAGGAACCTCCATACTGTTCTCCACAGTGGCTGTACCAATTCACATTCTCACCAGCAGTGCAAGAGGGTTCCCTTTTCTCCACACCCTCTCCAGCATTTATTGTTTCTAGATTTTTTGATGATGGCCATTCTGACCAGTGTGAGATGATATCTCATTGTAGTTTTGATTTGCATTTAGAGATTGATGTTATTTTTAGCTGTCATTCTTAGTGTACTGATAATGGTCCAGTATGGTTGCTTGAGCTCTAGCCACTAATCTGCGTCCTCCTTCCTGCTTTCATATAATTGGCCAGAGTTTAGTCACATGGCCGCACCTAACTGGGACAGAGCTGGAAATGCAGTATTTAAATTGTTTCTCAGCTAATAATCAGAATTCTATTATAAAGAAAGCAACTGGCAATCTCTGCCACAGTCAAAGAATGGTTCCTTATTTTTATGTACCTTTTAAATTATTTTTAAATTTTATATTTATTGAAACATATTTGACATATAACAAAGCATAAATTTAAGGTGTACATATTAATTTGATCCATTTATATATCATGATATGAGTGCCATTGTAACAATAATTAGCACCTCCATCACACTACATAATTATCATTTTTTTAATGGTTGTAATAACTAAGTTCTAGTCTCCTAGCAAGTTTGATGATTATAATACAATAGTGTTGTCTAGTACACTATACTGTGTATTAGATGCCTAGAGCTTGTTTACTACCTGTTGCAAGTTTGTACTTTTAAACCTCTCTCCCATCCCCATGACCAGAATCCCCTGGTAAACCACCACTTTACTCTCCGTTTCTATGAGCTTGCCTATTTTAGATTTCACATATGAGTGATATCATACCATACCTTTCTCTGTCCGACATCTCATTTAGCACAATGTCTTCGGGGTCCATCTGTGTTGTCACAAATGGCAGGATGTCTTTCTTTCTCGTATTACATGACTTTCTAAATGTCTTTTATGTGTATTGGTTATTTTATGTAAAAGAATCTATCAAGTTTCTGCCTGAGGATCATAGTTATTATATTATTCTACTATATATTATACTGTATTATTATTATATTACTAAGAACAAAAGAAGCTGAATACTAAATAATTTGCTATATTATTTTGTATTTAAAGATAAGCAACTGGCTTTGAAACTACTTTTATATAAGATCCAGATTCCAGTTGGCCAAATTGTGACTAATGAGACTTCAGCCATTTTTCTTTGCTGTCATCACTTAGAGAAATGGGAATGTGTCGAGAATTTAGACTTATCATAACCATTAAATATGTATGACTTACACCACATAATGAATACTATTTAATTATATACAGCTTATAACATTTTTATTGATGAGTCAAGATTTTCCTTCAATGCCTCGCACGGTGTCTTACGCGTAGACGATACGTAATCAGTGAGTGCTGAATTGAATTAACCTTCACTACTCTATGGAATTTACTTGCCTGTTGGATAAAAGACCCTTGATAGCTTCTGCTAGTATCCAATCATTAGCCTCATGACAGTGTTATTCTGGTGCTGATTTAATTTGATTGTATTGGATGGTTGTGGTGGTCCCTATGCATAGAAGGGACTGCAGGTGATCAGGTAACTTCATAAGAATGCAAGTGTTTTACCTCAGACAGTGACCACACCTGTAGCTTCAGGGACTAGAAAATCCTCCGGAATGCCCAAGTGCATAGAGATCAAGCAAATCAGCTCTGAACTGGAGGATCAGGACTAATTTATCACAAAATCCATTACTCAGTGCAATTACCATATTTATGATAGTTTTTAATCTTATTTAATTTTCACAGCTATCACTTTGGTAATATACAATAAGAATGCATTCGATTATTTTCTTTTTATTTGAGCCATATGTCCTCTGATTTACCTTTTAAAAACTGGATGTAAAATTGCAATGAGACCTTCCATTGACTGTCTCATTACAAGTTATACAACAGAACAACACTTGCAACTATTATTAGATTTAATTTGTCTTTAGTTGTATACTCCTGACTTGTTTAGAATTAGGATGGGCTTCTTTTATTAGTCATCTCAGCACTGTTTCAGCTTCCTTCTTGATCTCCCTTATAATGCCTTAAACTGGAAAACAAAGGCCCATAGTCACAGATTTAAAAGATGGTCACTATATTTATTTAGTGCTATTTGCATTTTTTTAGCTCTTGGAGTCTCTACTTTTGCTAAAGGCTAGGGTGATAATTGTACAGTCTAAACTCAGTTATTTTTTAAATGTCTTTAAAAATCTTCTATACAGAACAAAACTTCCTTACAAGTCTATGTTCTCTGCTGGCTGGGTCAGGGGCTGGGAGGTGGAACAGCAGAGGGTAGGTTCTTAAACTTACAGTTGAAGGTATGTTGTCCATCTGTTTTCTCAGTTTGCATTAACTCAGTCACTTTGAGGGATGTGTTCTTTCTTCATGGTTTTTCCCAGCTCCTTCTTTCCTTAGCCAAGATGGCATCTGTGTGAAGGAATAAACTTATATTCCCTCATGGCAATGGGAGTAGATAGAGAGGCAGCTTGTCCACACAGAGGACCTGGTTCTGTCCGCTCTGTCCTCCCTACCCTCTCTAGAGTTGATTTTGGTCTTCCTGGTTGCTGGGTAGCTGCTGGCATCCCCCGTTGATTCAGGGCTGCTGAAGCCTGTGAACTATTTCCTCAGCACACTTGAGCCCTGTGGTCCTACTTTGCTGACTCGGCCCCATTGCTGTCTCACTGGCACAGCAGACCCTCAAGGCACTGCCACTTCCTTCCTCTGGAAACTGCTTTGGGCTGTCCAACCCATAGGAACTGCTATCTCTGCCAGGGTGTCACTCTGGTCCTGAACATAGCAGCTCCATGGTAGCTCCTCTGGCATTTATCTTTCTTCTCTTTTCCATGAACCCCAGGGAGACTCTGGGGGAACTTCTCTACCATGTGAGGGCTGGGGGCACCCAGACAATCATCATGGCCTCTCTCTGCTATTCCCCTTCCCCAGAAGTGTCCATACATATGTGCCAGGGCACACTCTGAGACTGTGTCCTCAAAGACTTGTAACCATCCCTTCTTTCTGCTTGAGGTTTCTATTCTTTTGTCACCCTCCCACTTGTGGGGTTTGATGCTGAGGCAGTTGTGGTGGAGAAGTAAAGACATCTCTCCTGCTTCTCTTCCTATATCATCCCCACCTCCTAGCACTAGAAAGGCTTTTGACTGCCTCCATGCCATTTCCTCCTTCTTAAATTGGTCTCATTTGCCTGGGGCTATGATGATGGAATGGTTCCCATGGCTGTGGGGAGGAAATGGGAAACAATACTTTTACTGATCCAAAAAATAATTAGGAGGTATTTAAAGCTTCAAAGAATATTGTTGTTGTTTCGTCAAAATAATTCCCTATTTTTCTGAACTGCACAACTTCATTTTTTCCCATCTTTGAAAAAATAAGTTTAAAAAATATTTTCCCTTTCAATTGGTGAGTAGGTTGTGAGTTCCTAGGTTACCTTTATTTTCTCAGTAATTTTGAATAGTTAAAATAATTTTGTTATTTTGATCAATCTAAATAATGTTATTATTTAAATGAATTAGCAACATAACAGATAGCTACAATAGCTAAGCCATACAGTACTGTATACCCAGTAACAACAAGTTTTCATTATTCAAACCGACATTTATGGACATTAATAGGCCTCTGGCCAGCTCAAGTTCTCCATGACAATAAATCCCTGCAGGCCAGGATTTTTCAGGAACCAGGCTCAGATTAAAGTCTATGTCTGGGTATACGGCTATATCCTCCTGGTTCTGAGAACCAGAAAACTCCAGATGTGGAACAAACCAACCAAATCCAATGAATCAGAGAGCAGCAAGGATGGTGTAGGAAAGGGTTAGTCTCTGTTCTGCTATCTTGTTGATGCCAATCAATTGTTCTTCCTTTTGCATGGTTTACCTTTATAAACCTGGGGAGTGCATACAAGATAAGGCAGGTTGTGAATTTGACCAGGTGTGCATGGTTATCACCAAGCTTAAAGAAAAAAAATCTCCCTTATACATACATAGTGCATCATATGTCAGCCAGCAAATACTAACTAGTGCCACTCTGCCATACAACATGCTGGGCTCTTTGGAGTTACTTAGAGAGTATTTATAGTACAGGGCCTGCTTTTAAAGAACTAGAATCTTAATGAAAAGATCATGCAATCATTCATTCACTCAGCAAATATTTATTGAGTTCATCCTTTGTTCCAGGCACTGTGATATGTGGGCATGATGCAGAAACAAAATAGATGTGAACCCTGCTTCCATGGAACTTACAATCAGGAGATACTGATACTTCTAAGTGACTTTGGCTGTGTCCGTATAACCCCAATTCTAGCCAAATGGAAGGAAGAATGTTGCAGCCCACTCACAAATGATATTCCCAAAGTGGGAGGCCAGGTGTAAGACTAATAATTTACCTAGCAGCTCTGTGTGTTTATACAAATTGCTGTAAATGTACCTGGTAGAATAATCTCACTGAGGAAAAGTTCCTCCTGAGTTGGTACCAGAGGCAGATATATGGTTAAGCCAATGAAGCTCAGGCCTCAAAGCCCCTCATTTCACAGGCCTTTTCCGAGGCCTGGTTTTATATTCATTTCATTAAAGAAAGTTGTATATTCTTCAGGTTCTGCAAGTCTGGATCCAGTTCTGTCTGGTATGGTACCCAGGTATGCATGGAGAAAGTGAGATTTGACCTAGCTCTTGAAAGAAAAGTAGGCTGTGCATATTCCCCAAAAGAATGAGAGCTCAACATATATACAATGGAATATTACTCATCCATAAAAAGAAATGAAATTGAGTTATTTGCAGTGAGGTGGATGGACCTAGAGTCTGTCATACAGAGTGAAGTAAGTCAGAAAGAGAAAAACAAATATCATATCCTAACATATATATATGGAATCTAAAAAAAAAAAAAAAAAAATGGTTCTGAAGGACCTAAGGGCAGGACAGGAATAAAGACACAGACATAGAGAATGGACTTGAGGACACAGGGAGGGGGAAGGGTAATAAGCTGGGACGAAGTGAGAGAGTGGCATGGACATATATACACTACCAAACGTAAAATAGATAGCTAGTGGGAAGCAGCTGCATAGCACAGGGAGATCAGCTCAGTGCTTTGTGACCACCTAGAAGGGTGGAATAGGGAGGGTGGGAGGGAGATGCAAGAGGGAGGAGATATGGGGATATATGTATACGTATATCTGATTCACTTTGTTATAAAGCAGAAACTAACACCACTGTAAAGCAATTATACTCCAATAAAGATGTTAAAAAAAAAAAAAAAAGAGGGCTTCCCTGGTGGCGCAGTGGTTGAGAGTCCGCCTGCCGATGCAGGAAGGCGGTCCGGGAAGATCCCACATGCCGCGGAGCGGCTGGGCCCGTGAGCCATGGCCGCTGCGCCTGTGCGTCCGGAGCCTGTGCTCTGCAACGGGAGAGGCCACAACAGTGAGAGGCCCGCGTACCACAAAAAAAAAAAAAAAAAAAAAAGACCCAACGCAGCCAAAAATAAATAAATAGAAATTAAAAAAAAAAAAAAAAAGAATGGGAGCACATTCAGGATGAGGAGAATTGTAGGGACAGTGTACAGGGTGAATTGGAGGGCAGTGAGTTGATTGATGGGCAGTAAGAATTGCTAAAGTAGGGATCCAATCACCAACTCATCAACTAAGGTGTCTGCAATGGCCAATGTTGTTATTTAGTCTCTTTGCAATGTAAGAAATGGAGCACCACTCAGGTTAGCTCAAGCAAGGGAAGTTTATTATAATGGAATATCATGGCCTGGAGTATGTAGGCTGGAGTTGGAGGATCCAGAGAATCAACTGTTGGAATAAATGAGTTCCTTGCTAATCCTCCGCCATCATTGGACCTAGCTATTTTCTACCTGTTTGATCGTGTTTCCGTTACCAACTGCCAAGTCTTTCTCTTCACTGTCAATATAATTTCTCTTTACTTACAATATCTGCTTCCTCATGGCACTGGTCCTGCTGCTAACTTCCTTATTTCTTCAACATTTCCAAATTCAGATTCTCAAGAGAGGAAATATCTGCCTTGTCATCTCATTGTTCCTTGACTGGCAAGGCTATGTCTTAGGTTTGTATACCTTGTCCAACTGGGTATTCCTGGGATATGCAGAATACTTGTACAAAATATGGTAGCCTGTGGATGTGGATACCCCTTCAGTGGGGCTGTGAGCAGAGGAACTTCCCCTATAAGGGTCTGTAGGTGCAGGTGGTATAACGAATGACATGTCCAATGTAGCTGAAATAGCTAATACTTCCTGAGAGCTTACTCCGTGTCAATTTCTGTTTTAAGCACTTCCTATACATTCTCCCTTTTAATCCTACTGATAATATTATGGGGTAGAACTACTGCTGTTCCCATTTAACTGAGGAGGAAACTGATGCCATGCCAATTCAACTAACTTCCTCAAGGTCACACAGCTAATAACTATTGGAACCAGGATTCTAACCAGGTATGTTTTAGAATCCATTTGTTTTCGATGCTGTAGGCTGAATGTGGGATTTTATGAGGGTTGGGTTATAGCAGACACTAGAGGCAGAGAAATCACTTAGGGGACTAAAGAAGGTTGCAGTGGCACTATGGGTGGGTAATAAAGGAGGAACTAAGAAAGATGCAGAATGGTTAGGGAAGAAAGGATTTCCGAGATACATTAAAAAAAAAAAGACAAGAATCACTTGGATTTGGTGATAAGTTGGAATTGGAATTTTGAAATAAATATTCAAGTAAAATGCGTTATAAGTGCCCTCCTAATGAAAAATAATCTAGTTGGAAAAGAGATTTAAATTTTCTTAGCAATAGAAAAATGACTAAATTGGCTCTTGGGAAGTATAGTATCCAAAGATTTTATCAAATGCTGTGGAAGAAACTATTATATTCTTCTTACAGAGAAGTAGTATTCAGTCAAAATTTCCCCACCTCTGGATACTACCCACAAAAGGCTGGCTAGATTTCAGGGTATTGAGAAACTCTCGTATTTCATTTATATAATGTAAGCCAGATTTCTGAAGGGAAAACTTTCCCCCCGCTTACTTTGTAGCATGAAATAAAGAAAATTTCGGGGGTGAGGTACAACCTCAGTGTTGATATTCCAGCTTCTTGGAGTCTCCTGAGAAGCCAGATGTGAGAGCAGATGTTGCAGGCACTGTAACAGGTGTGGCAGAGGGGTGGATAGTATTCCCTGGGAGCCAGAGGCTAGAGCAACCATTGCTCCCTGTAGAGTCTGGGATGCTCCTCCCAGAATGGGATTTTTTTTTTTTTTTTGAATTTCACTTTATTTTTTTATACAGCAGGTTCTTATTAGTTATCCATTTCATACATATTAGTGTATATATGTCAATCCCAATCTCCCAGTTCATCACACCACTACCAGCCCCCCCGGCCACTTTCCCCCCGGCCACTTTCCCTCCTTGGAGTCCATACGTTTGTTCTCTACATCTGTGTCTCAATTTCTGCCCTGTAAACCAGTTCATCTGTACCATTTTTCTAGGTTCCACATATATGCGTTAATATACAATATTTGTTTTTCTCTTTCTGACTTACTTCACTCTGTATGACAGTCTCTAGATCCATCCACGTCTCTACAATGAGCCAATTTCGTTCCTTTTCATGGCTGAGTAATACAGAATGGGATTTTTAACATTTAGCCTTCCTTCCTGCTTCTGGCTACCAGTTACCAGTCTGTAATCCCTCAAATTGTGTCAAAGTCTTAGACTTCTCTGAGGTGGGAAGCCGTTCTGCCTCCTCAGCTGCTGCCCAGCTTTACCCAATCTTAGTCCCAAAGTGAAGTGCCCATTACTGCCAGCTGCACTTGTGCTTTTCTTTCTTTCTTTCTAATTTACTTATTTATTTAACTTTGGCTGCGTTGGGTCTTCGTTGCTGCATGTGGGCTTTCTCTAGTTGCGGCGAGCGGGGGCTACTCTTCGTTGCGGTGCGCAGGCTTCTCACTGCGGTGGCTTCTCTTGTTGCGGAGCACGGGCTCTAGGCACGCGGGCTTCAGTAGCTGTGGCACGCGGACTCTAGAGCGCAGGCACAGTAGTTGTGGCGCATGGGCTTAGTTGCTCCACGGCATGTGGGATCTTCCCGGACCAGGGCTCGAGCCCGTGTCCCCTGCATTGGCAGGCCGATTCTTAACCACTGTGCCACCAGGGAAGCCCACTTGTGCTTTTCTGACTCTTGTACATTCAAGCATGTGTCTTTGTTCAAGCTTTCCCCCTCCTCCCTACCAATTTTTTTCACACCTTATACCTCTTGATGAAACCTCAACCCCCAAAACAAAAGCCACTTTTATTTCCCTTTCTCTGAATTCTTAGGGTTTCTACAATCTGTACTATTGTGAGGAAACCAGTGTGAATTACATTTAAGGTCTATTCTCTTTAGAACACATTTTAATGTTTTAGAAGGAGAAAAAGGCTGAACGTCTTTAGAAGACTAGGTTAAAACAGAAGCATTGGAGGTCACATAGCCGAGTTTCAGCGTAATATTTTTGGACTGTAAGGCTGTAAAAACCTGAAGCTGAAGTTCTACTGAGGAGGAGATTGTCAGACATTAGAGCCTGTATGTAGCCTTAGCTGCTCAGTCTCAGGGAGAGCATGAGGACCATCGTTAGAAAAAAGGCACTGCACCTACCTCTTTCATTTCTCTGAGAAGAGAAAGATGAAGGGAAGGAAAGCTTTGAAGAGTAAGAAGCAAAACTGTTTCTTCTTCTTGTATTTTTTTCTTTGTGTGTGTGGTACGCCGGCCTCTCTCTGTTGTGTCCTCTCCCGCTGTGGAGCACAGGCTCAGGACGCGCAGGCTCAGCAGCCATGGCTCACGGGCCCAGCCGCTCCGCGGCATGTAGGATCTTCCCAGACCGGGGCACGAACCCGTGTCCCCTGCATCGGCAGGCGGACCCTCAACCACTGCGCCACCAGGGAAGCCCTGTTTCTTCTTCTTGCTAGTGTGGAATAGGAGGACCCAGAGTAGAGGCGATGCCTCACTCTGAGACCAACAAGTGCATAATGACGGTAGATAAAGCAGTACGCATTTCCTTAGAATGTTGCTGAAGCTTCCATATCTATCTTTATCCCTTATACAGAATAATTAACTGATTTTTTAAAAATCAGAAAGCAATGTTTTTACTGTTAGGTAATGAACTAGGAGCAAAAGTCCTAGTTTCTAATCCTGGATCTAGGTCTAGACTTGAGCAAGTTACTTAACTTTGTTGAGCTTTTATTTATTTATTTTTTCATCTATAAAATGGAAACAATATCCACCTACTTGCAGGCACTCTATGTAAAATCATGTAGAAACCATTTAAACATTAAACAGTAATTAAGCTGCATTGTGGCAGGCTCTGGTCTAGTCACTGGGGGTGCATCAGTGAACAAAAACAGATAAAAATCTCTGTCCTTGTGGGGTTCACTGACTAGTATAATTGGCCAGGTCACATTTTAGTTTTTCACACTGCTCAGTTATCCACCTCTTTCTTTTTTTATGAAACATGTGTTTGCTGAATAACTGTTATCCTCTGGGGGTGTTTACAAGTGAATCAAATCTATAGATTGATTATGGAGCCTTATGATGGAACAGAAATAAGGAGGCTGAATTCCAGGCAAGACTTTGCTGCAAGCTAGCTAGCTCTATTTTTTAGTTATAAAAAATAACTTTGTCACATATTTGCACTTCAATATTCTAAAATTATCTATATTTTTTCTCCTGGAGTAGGTCAAATTCTGCCCCTACTGACTTACATGCTTTACTTATTTCTTTGATCGATTAACCCCTTTTAAAAAAAAAATTATTTATTTTATTTATTTATTTTTGGCTGCGTTGGGTCTTCATCGCTGAGTGCAGGCTTTCTCTAGTTGCAGTGAGCGGGGGCTACTCTTTGTTGCAGTGCGTGGGCTTCTCTTGTTGCAGAGCACGGGCTCTAGGCGCACGGGCTTCGGTAGTTGTGACATATGGGCTCAGCGGTCGCGGCTCACGGGCTTAGTTGCTCTGCAGCATGTGAGATCTTCCCGGACCAGGACTCGAACCCGTGTCCCCTGCATTGGCAGGCAGATTCTTAACCACTGCGCCACCAGGAAAGTCCCTAATTAACCCCTTTTTATACATCATGAAAATACATTTAGTTCAGCCCTCATCAGAACGATTTGTTCATTCCAAATTAATGAAGTTTCATTATACTTGTATAAAAAGAGGACAATCTTGTAAATATTAGACCTTAGTATGCAGCATAGGTGTATCTAGCTCAAGTACTACAATACCAGAGATGATAGTAAATTCCAAAGTTTCCAAGAGACTAGTTTTACTGTCACTGGGATGAAATCCAATTATAGAGGAAATGTAGAATGTAGTTAGCATGTATTCTGGAACCAGACTGTCTGCATTTGAATCCAAGCTCTGCCACTTACCTGTGGGTGACCCTGGACAAGTTATTTTACCTTTCTTTTCCTCAGTTTCCTCATCTGTCAAGTGGCGAGAAGACAGTAGTGCAAACTTCAAAGAATAAACACTTGTCAAATGTTTAGAACAGTGTCCGACAAAGGGAAAGAACTTTATAATTTGGGGCTGTCTTTCAGGAGGGAGTTGAAGGGAGAGGAAATAAGAGTAGCGGATATATCATGTAGAGAAGCTGGTGGTAAAGGGAGCGAGAGATTGGACCACACTTACAGAAAGGGGAAGGGACAAGCATTCAAGAACAGGTGTTTGTGTGTATTTTATTTCCCAAGATAAGGGAAGCCTATGACTTTTGAAGGCAGTGGAATAGAGCCAGTGAACAGAAAGTTGGAAGAGGGAGGGTTAGCTATAGGTGCAGGGTGATCTATAACAAGGACACAGGTAGTTAGAGATGATGGAAGGTAAGTAATCATCAAATAGTTTTCTCTGTGTTCCTCAGGAATTCAGCTAGCCTTTATAATATATTACACATCTGGCATTGAAATTCTGAAGACAATAGATCAGACCATACACCTCAGCTGTTCAGGATCAAACAGTGGATGGGGAGAAATTAGTGAGATGATGCGAAGTAAACAGAGAGAACTTTAGCAACAGGCTGAAGAGTAGTCTGAACTCTGTGGTGCAGCTGGGTCATTCTGAAAGGAACC
This sequence comes from Monodon monoceros, assembly GCF_005190385.1. Classification (NCBI taxonomy): domain Eukaryota; kingdom Metazoa; phylum Chordata; class Mammalia; order Artiodactyla; family Monodontidae; genus Monodon; species Monodon monoceros. The sequence continues at coordinate 120,158,728 of NW_021703774.1, forward strand.
TCACAGACAGACTAATGCAGGGTTCACTAGACAGAGGCAGGGTGGCTCCAGGAACACAGGCATACGGCATCCTCAGCCAAACCACTAACAGCCAGGGTCCACCCACAAGCCATGGCAGCAGACCCAACAACTGGGTTGTGTTCAGGTGACTGGAGTGGCCACTCATACATCAATCTTTTTATCGCAATTGCCACGGGAAAATAATTTGGTCCAAGAGTCAAATTCAAAGTGAAGATCACACGCACACACACACACACACACACACACACACAGATAGTCTTTTCTATCTTAACAGGAATCTTTAAAAATATCCTGTACTAAGGCTGAGTAAATAAAGCTGCTTTAACTGAAAATTTTTGGGTTCTCATATCCAGAGAGAGGACCAGCTATGCTAGCAGCTTGGGTATTATACATATTCGGTAATTTGGGAAGAAGACACAAAGCTATAATCTTAGCTAAAACAAGAGGAAGAGGACTTATTTTGAGCTGGACAGTATCTTCATGGTGGTAAGAACTAAGATGTCTAAGAGAGGCCCATTAGCGCCTGTAAATCCTACACTCTCAGGAAAGACTCATACTTTGATGTGGATGAAATTCAGTGTCTTAAAGGGGTAAAGCATTAAATGGATTAAACGTAAAAGAGTTTGGCATTGCCTGACATGAATATTTCTACCTTTTCTTCCTTCCACCCAAGGTAATTCCCTTTTAAGTATTGCTTCTCAATATAGATTAAGAAGTTTTATCCCTAGCTAAAGGGAGTCCAGGCATCAGTAGCAGGAGTGAAGAAGATTATTTTCAACAGGACACCCCGCTGAACAGAGCTCCCCAGTCTACACACATGGGCAGTCTCCTCCACTACCAGCTAAACTTAACTTGCCAAATATTTGCTTGGAGTGTATCCCACATGACTGGATCCCTACGCAGAACCTGTCGGATCCCATACACCAGTTCTATACCCAACCCCAGCTTCTGCTTGTTTTGCTGTTAACTGTTCACACCAGTACCTTCAGAGGCTCACCCACAGGCAGAACCAGCATAACCTATGAGTTTTACTCCTCCCCAAAGCAGCAATGACTTATAGGTATGGGAGTAGGAAAGCCCAGACCCTTTGTCTAGAGATGGGATAAACGCTGAAGTGTAGCTTACACTCCAGAGTTTCCCAAAGCTTCAGACTGAGACTGGAATTACCTAAAATCTCACCACATCATGGATTCTTCTCCTTCTCTGTCCTACTTTCCCACTCCCTTACTGTTTCTCCTGGGAGTACATCCTTAATAAGTCACTTGCATACAAGCCCTTGGCTCAGACTCTGCTTCTGGGAATGCTCAGCACAAGACAGTCCTTACTTATTATTCATTGATTCATTCAAAAAAGTGCACTGAGTGTCTAAGTGCTTTCATCCCAGTCCAGTGAATTAGAGTGATATATAGTTAGGTGAAATGTAACCATGGATATTCTCAAGTATTATATGGGACATACAGAGACTACACATTTCTAGAGTCAAAAGAAACTTAAAATATGAATATATCATCATGCCTGATAAGGTGATTTCTACCTAGTAGGTTCTTATGTGTGCCAAAAGACTTGCTTAGTCCTTGGCCTCATAATGTTGACCACTGAGCAGAGCCAATCATTTCTTAGAATGCTGTTTTACTCACAAACATTTATTGGGCTCCTGCTATGAATCAGAAAGTGAGAAACCGACACACTCATAATTGGGTTTGCCAAAAAGTTTGTTCGGGTTTTTCTGTAAGATGTTAAGGAAAAACCCAAACGAACGTTTTGGCCAATTCGGTACGATACAATGAGATAATTACATCTTGAATAATGTATACAATGCCATGGTAATATGATAGAAGGAAAGATACTTTTCCGAGAAAACAAAAGGCTGGATCTTGGAGGAAAAGTACAATTGATTCTGGACAGAAGTAGAGAGAGGCATTTTAGAAAGGGAATAGCAAACTCCAGAGTAATTAGGTGTAAAAGAGCATTGGCAGGTTTCTGGAAGTGTGAGTAGTTTACAGGATTGAATCAAGGGTCACACGAAGAGGAGAAGCAGGAGATAAACCCAGAAGTGGAGGTTGGAACCACTCAGTGGTACACCTTAGGTACTTCAGAACTTTATCCTGTAGCAGTGGGGAACCTTCAAAGATGTTTAGGATTTGCCAAGGTTTGCCTTGGAAACAATACAAAGGATGTGTTAGAGAAAAGAAAGACTCCAGTCAGAAACACTAGTTAGTTAGAAGGCTGTTATTAGGTTAAATCAGGTATAATTTCCAATATACAACCATTTTTGATCCAAAAATAATGTGAATTCATATAGTTCAGATTGATACACTGGACAAGAAGAATGAGGGTGAGAATCTGAACACTGACGTGAAGACTGGAGAGAAGGAGTGAAATAAAACAGACACACAGGAGAGAAAATTGGCATGAGATGCAGGGGCAGAGTAAGCTGCAGAATTAGGTGTGACCGTGAAGCAAAATTTTGTAATGTGAATGACAGAGTGAATCACGGAGAATGTCCATAAGGGAGATGGGTTCCACCAGGGGAGTGGATTAGGGAGTAGAACAGGGCACCATACCATGCTTCAGAACTCACGGCTCTTCACCTATTACCTTGCAGCGCCTCATTTCTCTTTAGTTCCTTCTTTTCCTGCTACTTGACATTGGACAGGCATATGATACCCAAATGCCTACTGTTATATTTGCTCTTAAAGTTGGGCCAACAAATAATGCAATCCCAAGTGTATTTACTTAGTTAAATCAGTCCTCTAAATGAGAACCTAAGCAGCATGACAGCAGGAAGAGAAACTTAGCGGTCCTCTAGTGAAGGGACCCAACCTAACCAGATTGCTCTTTAACATATGAAGGGTCTTCTCATACATAGGCACACAGGCGATTCTGAAAGTCTTAGAGAATGAAGAGGAAAATCTGTTTTGTTTTTCTTTTCTATTTTGACCTCGACGCTGACCATTCTTCCAGATCCACAATGTTTCTATAAAAAGTGTCCCTGAACATCTTGTGTTTGCTCTGAAATAGATATTGGCCAAATTATATTTTTTTGTTGCAATGAAGACATGTCATTTTATTGTCCTTCAAGTAACACTGCCTTCCTAAAATAAAAAATTGTCTATTTGTTTAACACAGTCAAGAACTGGAGAACCACATGTCTGTCTGGACATTTTATATAATGTCACGCCACCTGGGTTGGACATGCTATTTAAGATGATCTTAACTATACTCTTGAGAAAAAAAGGACTCTAGCAATCTGATAAAAAAGACTGACTAAGGATACATTGAATTCAATTTCTTTTTGTTCTTTCTTGTAACAATTTCTTATAAGAATTTCATTTCATTTTGCTAGTTGTTGTAAGAGAATTACTAAGAAATGTATAAAAAGGAAACATTTTTCAGGTATATTTTCTTTTTATGTATTTCAACTTTGTCGAAATGTGTATATTTCAATATTTTATTGCATCGAATGAATTTAAGCGATTATTTGTAGAATGCTGTTGAGGGATGGGCCTCAGGACAAATTATGCAGCATTGTTCATTCAGACCACAAATACTTACAGACCGTCACCTATGTGCTAGGCACTGTGGTAGCTGTTGGAGATGCAGTGATAAGCTAAACCAGGCATGGTTTCTGCTCTCAGGAAGCTTGTAGCCTAGAGATAATAACTCGTGTTAAACAAATAATCACACAAGTAACTAGTCGTTACAAACTACAATGAATTCTTGAAAAGAAAACAGTGGGTCACACAGTGGGAGACCAGTCCTGGTCAACGGGGTATTCTCTGAGGAAGTGATTTTCCAAGTTAAGACCTGAAGGACAAGTAGTAGTCAGCCAGGTGATGAGGGAATGGGAGAGCACTCTGGGTAGGGGAAGCTTCAAGTGCAAAGGCCCTGAGGTAGGCAGGAGGATGGCCCTGTTTGTGATGTTTCTGGACGGCTAGAGTGGCCTGAGCACACGGTAGCAAAAGGTTCAAAACGAAGCTGGAGTTGCAGCCGGAGGCTAGATCAAGCAGATAATGTTAAGAATTTTGATCTGTACCCTAAGAGCAACAGGAAGCCACTGAAAGCTGGAGAGTGGTAGAATTAGATTTACCTATAAAGATCATTTGAAGTCAGTGAGCTTTCATTCGGCATTTAACAAATGCTGTGATAAATGCTCTCAGGCTCCCGAAGTCACATTAGACCCGATTTCTGCTCTCAAGTAATGTCTGGTGTGTCAGTGTGGGAAGAAATAGAGTGTGGGTCAAAGCACAGAGGCAGGAATGAGACAGTCTCGGGGAGATAATATCTAAAACATCTTTGTTTTACTCGGTCATAACCGATGGGCATTGATGTATGGATTGGGGCTCTGCTGTTTTTTTTTTAAATGTTCAGGGAAGTGTCATCTGATTAAAGGAGTCATAATCAATAATTCGTCCACTGAAACCCTCTGTCTGTTCACAGATCAGGCACCACACAAACAACTATGCATCCAGCTCCACCTCTTTACCCCACCAGTGCTCCTCAACCCTGATGTGGAGTGACCACTTGGAAAGGTGAGATGTAGAAGCGGTCTGGATCTACAGCTTAGCCCTCCCCGATCTCTCTGTTCTGATCCGAGTTCATGTTACAAAGGCAGAATACCTCTAAGAATTAAAATGCAAGCTAAGCACACACATCTGATTAAGGAGGACTAGATTCCCCAGAGGAGCTACTGTTGTTTTTTACAACTTCATTTACATATCCTCCAATTAAGCTTTCTGAGACTGGCTCCAGGCTGCTCTTGGAACTGACGAACTCTCATGTAGTGAAAGAGCCTGCACATCACTTTTCATAGTAAGAACAGTCTCCAGGAGTATTTCTTAATTTTTTTAAAAATTGAAGTATAGGTGATTTACAATGTCATGTTATTTTCAGGTCTACAGCACAGAAATTCAGTTATACATATATATATATAATATATTATATATATATTATATATATATAAAATATATATATTCTTTTTAAAATTCTTTTCCCTTATAGGTTATTACAAAATACTGAGTATAGTTCCCTGTGCTATACAGTAGGTCCTTATTGGTTATCTATTTTGTACGTAGTATTGTGTACATGTTAATCCCATCCTTCCAGGAGTATTTTAAAGCTAAGTGACCCCTGTTTTGCTTAGGCACCAGAACTCAGCATGTTCGCCATATGTTTAGCACACTCTTACCTGCTCTTTCGATTATATCTGTTTTGTATAAAACATATATTTCAATGAATGAACATTGCAGAAAGCAGAACATAATGCCAAATGTGATGCACATTTGGTCAGACTAAATTTCGAGCATTAATTTCCTCCCTCAAATATTTTCTTTCAATATTCTTGTTACTGACTGTAGGGTTAACTGAATGAATAGTCTTCTGTGTGTCATCGCATTGTGTGATCTTTTTTGTTTTAATGAGAGCATGTAAAAAGTTTTAATTTATTTTCAAAGATAGCACATGTCTTTTCAAATAAATTGAACCCTTCATTTTTAATGGAAAGTCAGCATGTTCGTTTTATTTCATTCCCTGGGTACAGCTGGGTACAATAGCTCCTCTACTCAATATAAGTTGTTATGACAGATGTGGACATTCAAGCAGCTCAATTTCTTTGACCATTTGTTCTCCCATAGTGGCAGTAACTGAGAGATAATCACTTCTGCTCTTCAGGGCAAGATCTAAATGTGTTTTTCAATAAATACTGTGTAACAATGCCCAAAGGATAAGAATAAGCTGGTTGCTTCTGGAACATACCTCAAAAATCACAAGGCCAATAAAGTTTTTACTCAACTCACTTTTATGATCTTATATCCTTCCCCTGGATATCTGCCTGTAATATACATATTACAGGCACTGTTTTGCTATGAACACAGATCCCTTGGAAAACAAAAGAAGGGAAAAGAAGGGAGATACCCAGCTCCCATCTCATTATTGGTAGGTTCATGCTAATCCCACCTTTAATTTTTTAAAGTAAATCTTATCGTACTTCCTCTCATTATATAAATAAGCCAGGCTCTCTATAGGAACTTTGGAAAATAAAGAAAATTAGAAAGAAAGGCAACTTACTAAACTTTACTTCCACTACTCAAGAAAAACCCACCATCATTTTAGTGTATTTCTCTCTTCATTTTCCCCTACACTTTCCTTGATTTATTTTACATACTTACGATAATATATACTCATTATTGTGTCTTGTTTTTTTACTTCATTTAACATAAAATAAGCATTCCTCAGATTATTTACAAATTATTTTTAAACTAACTTTAATATTTATGTAATAGCCTATTAAAAGAATATACTATAGTTTACTTAATCATTATGTGTGTTCAAATTTGGCACCATGATGAATAGAGTTGTATCTATTACCCAAAGACTGAAATGCAGAATTAAAAAAAAATTTGTGATTGTTTTTACCAAAAGTATACTTTAAGGAATAAATAATATATAAATTTTTAATATTCTTGAAAGATGCCTATAGTCTGACTGCTTTCAAAAAGAATTACTAGAGATTTAAAATTTCTTCAGCAATGTGTGAGAGTTTCTACTTTGCTTTATTCTAACCAGCACTGTATGTTATCTTAAAACACACACACAATACTTTGTTGGTTTGATAGGAGAAAAATTGTATTTCATGGCTCTTTTAATCAGTACTCTTCCTGATGTTTTTAGAGTGCGGTTATATACTGATTAGGGCTTGTTTTTAAGGCAAGATTATTTGACCATTCAATGTTTATACAATTGATATAGTTTTATAATTTGATTATTCTTCTGGATTACAATCTTGGAAACCAGAAAAATTGCTCAGAATGAAAGCATACACTTAGTGTAATTAAATGAGCCGGAGGCTTACATGATCCCAAATCCAGAATTATTTAAATTGCTTTTATTTACAAAACACAGATGTAATTACTTCAAACAAGAATGTTTTGATGTCTAAGACATTATATTTCACACTTACATCTTAGTCCTCACACCATACAAAAACAAAAGTATTCCTATCCATGCTTACTATATCTTTTTCTCTTTATTCTAACAGATAATGAAAGAACGGAGTTGGACTTTTTATTGTAATTCCTGCTTCCCTGAGTTTGTGTATTTCTTCCTACTTGAGAAGGAGAATTTTATATTTTGATTTTTTCTTCTTTTTCATCTTTTAAAAAATTTTAATGTTTTTTCTTGTCAGTAATATCCACTGAGACCAAATTTATTACTGTAATATGTGTCTTTGAGTATTAAAAATTGGTTTCTGGGACTGGATTTTGAATATATATTTAAGAAGCTGGGCACAATTGCACAGGTGGTGACTGACGAAAAAATGAGAAAAAGAAAACCCCATCCTTCATGAGTTTTACCCCAACTTCAAACCCTTATGTGAATCTCAACTGATGTGGATATCTTTACATTTTATGGTAGCTTTGATTTTACAATATGAGTTTGTAAAATCAGTAAAAGATTTTGTCAGTGAAAAGTCAACTTACTGAGAGCAAGAATTCAATTAATAAGACATAAACTTCACGAGATAGAAAAGGATGCCAAATGAAGGTAGGAGGGTACCATGACCAAAGATATTTATGCAAAATGTGTGATTAACGTTTTGGAGATGTGTTCTTCTGGGCTAAGCTGGGAACTAAAAGTCCTTAAGTCTGTATTCTGGTTATATGTCATTTAGTAATTCAGGAATCAGCATAATTGTTATTTCTCTGTCTTTGAAGACTGAAAGGTGTGATGCAACGAAGAGCTGTCTTGAAATGTCATAGAAAATAATAATGAAGCTAAGGGGTGAACTGTTGAGTTGGAGCATTAAAAAATCCAGGTGCAGCCTCTGATCCACCACTATCAATTCAGCATTTCTTACAATTTCTTCTTGGGTGGCATACAAAAGACAAAATTAATAAATGACATAGTTATCAACTATCAAGTTTTGTTACTTTTTTTTTTTTTTTTTTTTTTTGCGGTACGCAGGCCTCTCCCGCTGCGGAGCACAGGCTCAGCAGCCATGGCTCACGGGCCCAGCCGCTCCGCGGCATGTGGGATCTTCCCGGACCGGGGCACGAACCCGTGTTCCCTGCATCGGCAGGCGGACTCTCAACCACTGCGCCACCAGGGAAGCCCAAGTTGTGTTACTTTTTTATGAAATAAAAGGGTCTAGTTTGTCTGAAATAAGAAATTCTGTTAACTTTAAAAAAATACTTTGAGTCATCTACTATCTCTCAGCTAATGTACACTTACCTGCTCATAAATTCAACCAACATTTCTTTCTCTTGTCTTTCTTTCCCACTCCTTTCCTCCTTCTTTTCCCTCACCCCATTCACTTAATTCAACACATATTTATTGAGTGTCCCTTCTTTAGGCACCTAAGGGCCATGCTGTCACCTACGAGGATATCTTAGAAAGAGATGATAATATGGTATCAGTAGTTTTGCAGTAGGAGCCTATACTGTGACTCTATTGTCATTTCTGTCAATGAGATGAAACCAAAATAGTTGAATCATTCCTTCTGGCTAGTTGAACCAGTGTGAAGTAGCTTCAAACTACAATTATTTTCATTAAATATGTATTGAAATTCAAGCACCATGTAACTGGCACGAAACTGATACTGTACACAATCCCTTTATTCAGGTTTAAATTCAACATATTCTATTGAGCAAGTAGAATTTGCAGACCATCAATAGGAATATCCATACTCCTGTTACCTATCTGTCCATCATCCAGCTATGTGGTTGTCTAGCTGTCATCTATTTACCATTTTATTTTTACAAAAGAGGGTAAGGTTTACAGAGGGCTTGCCCAATGTCACTTAGGTAACATAAGTAGGAATTCAGATCCAAGTTTAAGTTTTTTGATTCCAGGTTTACTGTTCTCCCTACAGCACAGTGGGATGTGAGACTTATTACAATGATATTCCATTTATAAGACAATGTGATCTAGTAATAAAAGCATGGGCTTTGGAATCAAACTCATTAGCTCTGTGAACTTGAGAAAGTTAATTAATTTCATTGAGTCTCAATGAATTAAACTGTAAACTAAAGACAATAATACTTACCTGTGGGGTTATTGTGAAAAGGTACATAAAGTGAGTGTAACACAATAGGTACTCAATAAGTAACTCAGTAATTAACTGTGATTAATTCTTTATCTAGACTTACCTCCAACTGTATAATATGAGTTCTCACTTTCAACTGTAAACTGGCTTCCTGACTGTAGGTTGAAATGTCATGGACAGAATCAACGTTATGTAACAACAGATCCCTGGATGCTATTCTTCTTGATTCTAATACCTCATGGTTATTTTTGCCCACACAAAACCTACTCATCTCCCACATGTTAGAATCTCACCTTGTCCTTAGGCCTTGGACAATTTAAGTACAGAAGCCCCTCCTTATCTGTGATTTCAGTTACCAGTGGTCAAGCGCAACCTGAAAATATTAAGTGGAAAATTCCAGAAAAGAACAATTCATAAGTGTTAAATTGCATGTCATTCTGAGTAGGTGTGATGAAATCTCCTAGGGTTCCACTCTGTCTTACCTGGGATGTGAATCATCACTTTGTCCCCTGTATCCCACTCATTAGTCACATGGTAGCCCACTCAGTTATCAGATCCACTGTTGAGGTTTTGCAGTGCCTGGGTTCAAGCACTTAATATGCTTTTTACTTAATAATGGCCCCAGGGAATTCCCTGGTGCTCCAGTGGTTAGGACTCCGCGCTTTCTGCCACCAGCCTGGGGTTCAATCCCTGGTCGGGTATCTAAGATCCCCCAAGCTGTGAGGTGTGGCCAATAATAATAATAACAATAATAATAAAAGCCCCAAAGCCCAAGAGTAGTGATGCTTGGCCATTCGGATATGCCAAAGAGAAATTGTAAAGTGCTTCTTTAAGTGTAAAGTGCTTCCTTTAAGTGAAAGTTCTCAATTTAATAAGGAAAGAAAAAAAAATATGCTGAGGTTGCTAAAATCTACATAAGAAGAACTCTTCTGTTCTTGAAATTGTGAAGAAGGAAAAAAAGCTAATACAATAACGATTGGTTATTATCGTTAATCTCTTACTGTACCTAATTTATAAATTAAACTTTAAAAGAGGTACTTATGTATAGGAAAAAACATACTATATATAGGATGCAGTACTATCTGTGGTCTCAGTCATCCACTAGGGTCTTGGAATGTATTCCCTGAAAATAAGAGAGGACTACTATGTCTTTGTTATCTGCTTACCTCTCTCCCCAGCTCTGAAGTTATATAGTGCTCATTTCGATAATTACTGTATTATTCCTTAAATATTTTCTCTATGCCTGTCTTTTTTCCCTTGACAAAATTCTATTTCATGGTTGACAGACACATTTCTTATATTTTCTTCATGGGTCTCATAGCTCTAGTACAGTATTTGACACCACAAAAAATGGGCTGTACAGAACTGGTTCCTGACTACATATAGACCTATGACTTTTGCATTGGAAGAAATAAACTCCTGCCTACTTCTACCAACATTCTATTGCAGAGCCAGTGATTTCATTCAGAACCACTGCAACCCAGTGTGAAACAAAATAAAAAAAGCAAAAAAAAATCCAGCTATGCTGTTCCCAAACGAGGTTGGGACAGGGTAATGTGAAGAGGCATGCCAAGCCATGCTGAGATCTCAGAGCCAAGGGCAAGGAAAGGAAACAGGGAATATTAGAGTTAGAAGACTGAGCTTCCATCAGAAGTTATATTCATCCAAATTCTCCCAAGGAAGGAGGAGTTAAGGTCATTATCTTTTGTATGTAAATGTGTATATGTATCTTATAAGGGGACCTTGGTCCACGAAATATATGAAAATTCAGACAGTGTTGAATTGGTCTACATTTTTAGTGTCTACAAGGATGACTTTTAAAAATTAAATAAATAATGAAAACTAGGTTATAAGGAAACCATATAAGCTACTTAAGAGAACAAAAGTTTTTTTCAACATCTTCAGTAGTTGGAAGCACATTTAAAAGAAGTTTATTGTTAAGATAATTGTAATTATTCAGACACCTTAAGGATCTGAATAAAATATACCTTGCTTGATATGCTTTTAATTAATTACTATGAATACCTAAATGTTTAACGGCTGTCTTAAAAAATATTTGTACTTATGTGTTTCATTAATCCAGGCTTTTACTAAATATTTTAATTCAAAATATGTCTAGGCTTACCCCATGGATTAAAATGTTTCTCTCTTTATTCATGTTCTAAGACTATTTTATTGTCATTATCTGAAATGCTTTTTTATATAAAAATAATTTGTACAATATGCATTTTTAAGAGCTTTTGTAGTTTTTTTTTTTTAATACTCAACCATATTGTAAGCCCCTTGTAAGCAGGACCTCTGCTTTTGTACCTACAGAGCCTAGCACTGTGGTAAGCACATAGAAATTGCTCAATAAAAACTTGATGGCAAGTCTAAGTGACCAGACTGCAATCTACATGAGTGATGCCTAAGACACTAGGTATGCACAATATGGGGAAAGGCAGCATTTAGTTGACAGTTGATTCTTTATTTACTTTTCCTCTTTGATGTGCTGTTTTGGTCAGTCTTTAAATCTGAGTGGTGCAGAGAGTCTTCTTTAGACTTCTTGAAGAAAACAACTGCAAATATTTGTTGAATATGGGGTGATTGCTGTTAGAAAAAAAAATAAGTGAGATAGAAACTACATATAAAACTAACTTGTCTTTTGGTTAGCTAAGTTATTTCTTACATTGATATATGAGCTGAATTTTACTACACTTAGAAGTAAATGAAGGTATTGCTGAAGATATATAGGCTGTGGAATAAAATGAACATAATTTGCACATATGAGGGCAGTAGAAAATTTTCATTTTATTACTTTTTTGAGCAAAGTATAGTGTTTTCCTTTTCGAAATAAGTATACCAGAGCCATAGTAAATGAATAAGAGTCATTAGCTGATTTCTTAAAGAAAGTTAGTGGTTGCTGATCATGTTTTTTTATCAGTGTATTTAACTTATAATTGAAATATTAAATCTTTTTAAATGCTTTGGAAATAGACAAGAAGTACTTATTCAGAATTACTTAGAGAAAATAATAAAGAATAAAATTGCAGGTATACATAGAAAACATGAGAACTTAAGTAATAAGCACTAAAATACTATGGCACAGGAAGGGAAGAAGAGATTATACACTAAAAAACCACAATGCCATGTAAAATACAGGGTTAAACCGAACAGAGACTACCAATAGAAATTCAGGATTAAAACAAAGGGATGTAAATTTGTTATAAGACTAGACAAAGTATGATTTAGTAATAAGTGCTCCATAACTACTTGCTGATTGTTGTGGTGTTGGTGGGAGAGGCTCCTGCTTCTTCTGGTAAAGAATAGAAATAGATGTTCGGGCCTCGTCCCTGAAGGGGCTGGATGGGCGAGTTGGGTGCGATGGCTCGATCCTGGGCGGCGGCGGCGGCGGCGGCTGGAGGCGGTGGCGCGTCGTCCCCCTTGCCCAGGCGCCGGCGGTGATCCGAGCGAGTGGCCGCGGCCCCCGATGAGACTGCTCGCGGGATGGCTGTGTCTGAGCCTGGCGTCCGTGTGGCTGGCGCAAAGGATGTGGACCCTGCGGAGCCCGCTCACCCGCTCCCTGACGTGAACATGACGAGCGGCCCCCGCGGCCGGCCGGCGGCCGCCGCGAGCGGCAGGAAGGAGAACCACCAGTAGTATGAGAGCAACAGAGAGAAATTATGTGCATCACTCCAGGCTGTCTTTGTTCAGAGTTACCTTGATCAAGGAACACAGATCTTCTTAAACAACAGCACTGAGAAACTGCGCTGGGTATTTATCCAATTATATCACTCTTTTGTGTCATCTGTTTTTAGCCTGTTTATGTCTAGAACATCTATCAATGGGTTGCTAGGAAGAGGCTCAATGTTTGTCTTTTCACCAGATCAGTTTCAGAGGCTGCTTAAAATTAATCCAGACTGGAAAACGCATATACTTCTTGATTTAGGTGCTAGAGATGGAGAAGTCACAAAAATAATGAGCCCTCATTTTGAAGAAATTTACGCCACTGAGCTGTCTGAAACTATGATATGGCAGCTTCAGAAGAAGAAATACAGAGTACTTGGTATAAATGAATGGCAGAATACAGGGTTCCAGTATGATGTCATCACCTGCTTGAATTTGCTGGAGCGCTGTGATCAGCCCCTGACTTTGTTAAAAGATATCAGAAGTGTCTTGGAGCCAACTAGAGGCAGGGTCATCCTTGCTCTGGTCTTACCTTTTCATCCCTATGTGGAAAACGGTGGCAAGTGAGATAAACCATCAGAAATTTTGGAAATCAAGGGACAGAACTGGGAAGAACAAGTGAATAGTCTGCCTGAAGTTTTCGGAAAAGCTGGTTTTGTTATCGAAGCTTTCACTAGACTGCCATACCTGTGTGAAGGTGACATGTGTAATGACTACTACGTTCTGGATGATGTTGTCTTTGTTCTCAAACCAGTATAAACATGTGGAGGTTGAAGTCTTCAGAGTCCACCCCAAGAATGTATGCTCCAGAAGAGGGTCTGTGTTCTCAATTATGTGAAGGGAAGACCTTTGGGGACTGCCATTCTAAATATCATGTAGGAATTTTAAAAGCCAAAATACTAATTATTTCTTTGTAGTGTGTAAAAGGAATGTTTTTAAAAAACAAAAACCCAACTCTTTGAGGATTTTTATAAACTCTTTACTCAGTAATGCAGGTCACACTCCGATTATGGAAGATAATTTTTATACTTAATTGCAGTAGGGACTCATTCTCAGGCAAAGCAATAGTCATGACTTCACATGGAACCAATAAATATGGATTGTTTTTAATAAAATGAAGACTGGCGATAAGGCTGTCCATCCAGTTGCAAATATTGGTTATAGGATATAGCCACTGATACTCTTTCATGTTTAGAAATTCTATCATTATTCAAGAAAATGTTTTTAATCATGCTAATAAACTTTTTTGGAGATGAAAAAAAATAGATGTTCAAGCAAAATTAAGTAAATGTCATACTAAGAGAATTTGGAAGGAATAGGGAAAACAGTAATATTTTTAAATATGACTTTGGAAAAAAATTAAAGATTGAGTTAATCTTCTTTCTATATATCTAACCTTCCTTTAAGTTCTGTTAATCCTACCAGTATTTCTCAATTCTCTTCATTATCACTGCCATGTTTTAAATCTATGCCTCCATCATTTCCCATCTGAATTACCCCAGTAACCCATGTCCTGATTCTGGTCTTGGCCCTTTAATCATCCTCCATATCTGCTGTCAGAGCAATATTTTGTTAATAAAATGAAAATCTGTTTATGTTATTTTCCTTCACAACATCTTTAATCTTTTCCTATAACCTTAAGGATAAAGTTAAAACAACTTAACTTAGTCTATAGGGCTTTCTACAATCTAGTCTCTGCCGAGCCTCTGGTCTCCTCTTCTACATCCACATTGTTTTCCAGGAATGCCAAACTGCTGTCCAACCCTTTTGTACTTTCCTCATAATGTACCTTCTCGGCTGGATACTCCCTTCTCCTCTTCTGTACATGATTAATCCTAACTCATCTTTCATGAGTTTCAACTCAAGTACCACTTCTATCAGGAAACCTTCTTCTTGATAAAACGTCCATCTGTGTTGTAATTTGTTGGTGTATTTGCCCATCTTCTCTGCTAGCCAAGGCAGGGATATGTTTTTCATCCCTGAGTCTGGTGTATGGCATAGAATGGTATTCAATAAGTCCTTGCTTGTGAAAGAAACAACAGAAAGAAGATGTGAAACAATCAGCAATGCGACTTTGAGCAAAAGCAAAAGTTCAAGATAATCCAAAGTCCAAACTGTCTTTATGTTACTTAAAGCAGGTAATTAGCCACACTTTCTGAATAACCATCCAGTTGTTGACTTTCCAGTCACAGAACTAGGTTTGTATTTACACTTGAAGTTGGCAGAGATTCTGTGGAAGTAACTGACAAAACTGAGAAAGAGTGTCACAACCTTATCTCACTTGACTGCAGTTCAGATGCAATCTTAGAAACTCAAGAAAAAAATAACAAATTGAAATATTGCTCTCCAACTTGATCCTGAATTTCTTCAAAGGCAGAATACTGTAGTCTTGCAGAGACATCTCAGGCTTTGAAGTTGTATAGTTGGCCTTGAATCCTGACTGACACTAGCTAGTCATGTGACCTTGAAGATTCTATATTTAATCTCATTTAGCCTCAGTTTCTTTGTTTGTAAAAGAGTAACAAACACATTTTAGGGTTGCTGAAAAGATTAGATATGATATGTTTGAGGCCACTATTCTTAAGATCACTTTAAGTCCCCAGAGGTAAAAGATGGTCCAAAGAAAGCCATTTACAGGATGCCTCACTTTTGAGTAAGTGGCTGGAATTTGGATCTGAGGAATTATATGTGTACCAAAGCAGCACATAGGCATAGTTGGGCCTCAATCAATTTTACTACAAGCTCTTTGCAAATATCCAACCACCCTTTAATCAGTTAACTTGAATTACCATCAACCAGCTGCTGAGCCAGTGAGATTTCCTCTGCAGGTGCCAGCAAGAATATTCCTGCCAAAAAAAAAGAGAAAGTGGTTTTGAAATAAAACTCCTAGAGTATAACTCACACTAAGTACTTGTGAAGTTAAAGAGGAAACAACCTGAGGCTAGAGACCCCATTAATATTGGAAGCAAGGCATGGTTATGGGATAATAAGGAGCAAAAGAGAAGTAGTAGAGTTGCCAGCAAAAGCTACATCACCTGGGCCTATTTCAGTGTGGGCTCTGGACTACATCACAGTACCAGGGCCAGTTGGTATTAAGAAAGACTTCTCCCAGGGCATCTGTCCGTGAAGAGAAGTGCAGTTCTATGGTTGGCCTATAGACAGTATCAACAGATTAGGATTAACAGAACTCAGTGATTGTGCTATTCTTAACTTCTCGTACAACTATTGCCATATTGCAAAACCCACCCGTTGGTACCATGTGGGAAAATGACAGATGCAAAAAGGGAATTCATGAATACTTGGTTCAGTGTTTCTCAAGCTTGCCTAATCATACTATTCACTCAAAGTTTATTAAAATAGAAAATATTGGTCCCTTCCCTGGAGATTATGAGTCAGAAAGTTTGGCATGGGACCTAGGATTTTGTATTTTTAAAACAAACTTCTCCTAGGTGATTCTTCTCAACAAGCAGATGTGACAACATTGATGTAGTCCAGTGGTTCTCAAAGTACATTGCTAGACCAGTGCATTAGCATCACCTGGGAATTTATGAGAAATGCAAATTATTTGGCTGCATCTGACCTACTGAATCAGAAACCCCAGGGCTGGAACCCAGCAATCTGTGTTTTAGAAGCCCTCCGAGTGATTCTCACACGCACTAAAATTTGAGAACTCCATATGTCAAATGTGGTCCAGAGAGCTGGAAGTTGGGAGTGTAGCTGCAGTTTAGGAAACTCACTTGATCCAGATTCTCCTAGGACTAGGAAAGTCATGACTTCAATCCAGGTGCTGACTGCTGCTTTTCCCTTGACATCAGTCCTCCTTTTCTATTTTCTAAAGAGTAGCTTGATTTTGTGGATCCCTTGGTTTTCCAAATGATCAGGGTAGTGCTCCCCTCTCTTTTCCTACTTGAAATCCTCCTGTTGCTTAGCTCCCCCCTTAAAAACACTGGCTGAATGCCCAGTTGGCTCTAACTATTTATGACTGAGGCTCACACTTCTATCAAAATGCTTTTCAATGTTAGTATGTACCCAGCCAGGGGCTACGATATTTTTTTGGAGGAAGGTGTAAGCAGATAACAAACTGTCTTCTTCTGTCTTCTAAGTCTCATCTTTTTTCACCTTATGGAAGGCCAAGGCAATGCTGAAAGACACTGTCCTTTTTTCAAACATGTCCATCATTTTGAAGGCTAACTGAGAACACCACTAATATGCAAAATATTCTCATTTAATGTATAGGAACAGAGATGAAAAGGGAATCACTAATCAGCCAAGGAGACTATTTGCTGCCGCAGCAGTGAAAAATGTGTATTAGTTTACTAGGGTTGCCATAACAAAGTACCACAGACTGGAAGGCTTAAATAACAGGATTTATTTCTCACAGTTCTGGAGGCTGATAGCCCAAGATCAAGGAGTTGGCAGTGTTGGTTCCCTCCATGGACTATGAGGGAGATTCTGTTCCATGTTACTCTCCTAGTTTCTGGTGGTTTGCTGGCAATCTTTGAATCCCTTGGCTTGTAGACACATCGCCCCACGTAGCATTCTCCTTGTGTGTGTGTCTCATGTCCAAATTTCTCTTTTTTATAAGAACACCAGTCATATTGGATTAGGGGCCCGTTCTACTCTAGCAGGACCTCATCTTAACTAATTGCATCTGCAATGACCCCATTTTCAAATAAGGTCACATTGTGAGGTGCTGGGGGTTAGGACTTCAACATATGGATTTGATTAGGGCAGGGGAACAATTCAACCATAACAGAATGGTTGGTTGATTCAGGGAGGAAGCCAAATCTAAACCCCAAGATCACAAGACCTAAATCATGATGCTTTGGGGATTTAATGGGTTAGGAATAAATATCTCAATGACACATGCCAGCCCTGGCTCCAATTAGGAAAGACAATTCAAACGTGATCATATTTCTGACACTGAAATATCTGGAAGTTTTTCCAGATATAATAAAAAAAAAACAGTAAAAAGCTCATAAAACAAGTGTTGGGAAAGATATTTGTGTTTGTACCAGGTTTTAAATGGACAAATTAGATGAAAGTCAAATTGCTCTATTTATTTTGGGAAGAGTGGGAGCTTGTAAGAATTCCTGCACTTATGTTATCAACTCACATTGATTCCACTGCTTTGAATAGTCACATTTTTACTCTGGTAAGTTCCAAATCAGAGCAATATACTTATCTAGAGGTTGAAGTTTGAAGGGAAACCAAATGCTACTCATTTAAAAGAGGATAATTAAGGATTTACAAAGTCATTTGAACAAGTGGGCATTCAAACAGGTATATGATATTACTACTGAGCCCAGAGGGTAACAGTGGTCCAGCTACTGCCTTCTTGAGTCAGCTTGCTTATTTGGAGATTTTTATTTATGATTTCATGCCTATGCAGAGATAAACCTTCAAAAGAGCATCACAAGCAGTGGTACCTCTGTTTTATCTGCTAATTGAAGTCTCATCTTGGGTAGACGGTCAAGTGCCTAGTCTCTTTGATGTGTAGGTCTGACTGTTGACACCAGGTCATGTGGGTGCTCTGGAGGTGTCTAAAAGCTATTCATGATCACACAGAACATTGTTCAGTGTTAATCTAATCCTGATTTGCAGGTTGTTCCAGTAAAATTCCATTGGCTGTACTTTTTCATTTCATCGCTGTATTTACGTACGCCCCAAATAGTTTAAAAAAAGAAAAATAGTGGTTGAAAAGATGTGGACTTATGTTTCTGGGAAGTGATGCAATAGTTTTTGGAAAAATAATGAAACTTTCAGCATATTTCTAAAGTTCTTTTTTGTATCAACACTTCTTGCTGTGTTTTCACAGTCACAGTGGAAGATTCTGCCAACACCCAACTGTGTTACTAATCTAGTACACAGCTGAACAAATCATTTTCTTGAAATGGTTCCCCAGTAAAACCTAATTGTAAATGCCTGTAATTACCTAGGGTATCTGTCTATATACCAATGATTGTTGGAAATAGAGGGAACACATTGATATGATCCATTTGACAACACTCACCATGTACTTAACTATTTCACATTTCACATTTCAGACTCTGAAACTGTATGAGAAACTAAGCCTTCTTTATGGTGGAGATAACTGCCCAAACCCATAGAGGTTCCCCTATTAGGTGAAGATGGAAATAGCTACCTGAGGTGGCATAAACAGCAAAATTTCAGCTAAGACCAGTCCTAGACTGGGTACTGGGAAATTCCTCTGTCTCATAGGTTTACGTTAGGTATCTGGTCAGTTGTCTGAAAGACAAATGTATAATTGTGTATAGTGATGAGATTAGCAGCCCTAAAATATATTTCTGAGAAAATTTCATCCATTAATAAATGACAAAATCAAACAGGGCTAAAAGTCTTTCAAGAAGGAGGTTCCGCTTTTGGAACAAATGACCAGTTTCTAGTGATACTGTCAGAAATGTTATAAAGAGGTTATATATCTCTTATGTCTCTGCTGGGGAAAGAGGCCAAGGGCAGAATAACTCCAGGGTCTTCCAATCTCTGCTGATAGAACAATATCAGATCATTCAGAGAAGGAAAAGTATCTCTACCCTATTTTTGAATTGTTTTTCTTAATAGGGATTTTTCTTTCATTCCCTCCCTCTCTCCCTCCCTTCCTCTTTCCTTCCTATATTTATTAAGTTAATAAAATCTTGACTGTGTGTTACTTCAGAATAGGAATCAGAGAACAATGTGAATCTATATGATGCAAAGGGAAAAGAGAAGTAACATTTTCTAAAATTTACAAAATGCTTTCTATTCACTATCTCATACAATACTCACTACCATCCTATGAGAATGTTAATGTAAACTTCCATTTTAAAGACGAAAAACTTGAGGCCCATCTCTAAATTAGGATTTAATTACCTTGCTTTCCCAACATATTAGATGATCAAACCAGTGTTCAAACCCAGGCTTGCCTGGCTACAAATCTTTTATTTTCATTGTATCTTTCAAGATGTTTCCAGTGTTTAAAATTGATTGGGAAGAGACAGAATATTAGAAATTATATTAGCCACAAGAAAATAATTATAGTTTCTTTTTTTAATATAAATTTATTGATTTTATTTATTTATTTTTGGCTACATTGGGTCTTTGTTGCTGTACACAGGCTTTCTCTAGTTGCGGTGAGCGGGGGCTACTCTTCATTGTGGTGTGCGGGCTTCTCACTGCATTGGCTTCCTTGTTGCGGAGCACGGGCTCTAGAGCACAGGCTCAGTAGTTGTGGCACACAGGCTTAGTTGCTCCACTGCATGTGGGATCTTCCCTGACCAGGGATCGAACCCATATCCCTTGCATTGGCAGATGATTTTTAACCTCTGCACCACCAGGGAAGTCCCTATAGTTTCTTAAAGAAATGACAGGACTTAAAAATTTTGCATCCTTCCTCATTTCCTTCTCTTTTCATTAACGTAGGAAGAGATGAAAATTCCCTGAAGCTATGGGTATTATTCTCAGCCAGAACAAATTGCTATACAGGATACCTCACTTTAATTTTATTTTCAAGAGCATGTTTATAGTTTTTTTTTAACCCTGATGTATCTTCTTTCAGTTACTTTATAAATGTAGAAAGCATAATTTCACATTCCCAAATATATGACTAAAAAGAAAGATCTTCATTTTATAATAGCATGTGCTCTTAAAGTCAAGAGACATTATCAAATTTGCTCCTCCAGGGACAGAAAAAAAAAATCTGTGATAGTAAAAAGGAGAAAGTGTATTAGAATTGAAATCAGAGGTACTGGTTTTGGATATATACTCCTCTGCTTCCCATCTATGTGAATTTGGTAAATGATTGAAAAGCTTAAACTTTAGTTCTATCATCTGCAATGAGGCTTAATGTGGAGATAGGGTGTAAAGTCACTGTGAATTTTCAAGTCATGCAAATACACAGTACTAGTCCTGCCAGTCCCACTCCTGAGACCATGGAAGACCCTGCCAAACTATCATGGTACTTTTTCCAGCAGATTCTAGACAGACTCATAAATGGAAGCCTTATCAAAGTCTTCTCTAAAGTCCACCCAGGAGACCTACCTGGCTTAGTGGATCTAACAAGTTTGGGGAATCCTCTTTGCCATCCTGGGTTTGGGTGAAAGGTAGTACCCCACTGCTTTTCACCTGAATACCATGAGATGAATACCGTGTTGGAGCTTTAGTTTATTAACTCAAGTTATTTCCTGTTAAAATGCAGCTATTTTAATGAATGATTTAATGAGTGATACATGACTTCCTGGGAGCAGTTTGTAACAGCAGAGTTGGAAGAGGGCAAAGAAAGCATCAGGGTACACAGAGGGAGAGAAAGGCATGCTCATGACTAGGAAGAAACTTGCAGGGGGAGAAGAAAGGGGAAGCGAGGGGATAAATGGCAATTTTCCCCCTATTTCTGCAGTCTCTTCAGATTCAGTCCTGCCTACATGGATATATCCTTCTAGACCGTTAGTCTATTTACCATTACTCCTCCCAAAAATAGCTATTTTCATTGAACATCATCTATGGTTTGGCAACCTGCTAGGCACTTGACGTATTAAGTTGTCATAGCACAACTATGCTATTATCTCTTTTTTACAGCTGAGAAAAAGAAGGCTCAAAGAGCAAGTAAGGTACAGAGACTGGATTAAAACCAGATCCATTTCAATCTAAACCTCCTAATTTTCTGCCAACTGAACTGTCTGTCATGCTTCTCTAATTTGGAAATTTGTATTTTCCTTCATGTCAAGAATGTGAGGAAACCTATAGCAGTCAAAGAGATGAGGTTATACAGCAGCAGCAACAACAATACACCTCTAAATCTTAGTGTCTTAAAACAGCAAAGTTCTTTTCCCCTCATACAACATGTCTGTCGAGGGTTAGTTGGGGAGACTCTCTGCAGGTCATCCTCATCAGGGACTCGGGCTAACAAAGGCTCTGAACATCACTAGACCCTGCAGTGAGGGAGGGGAGAAGTGTATAGCAGCCTCTAGCTACTTCCAGAGCAAGGACTACGTCATGCCAACCCAAGAGGATGAGGAAGTACAAGCCTATCATGCACAGAGAAAAAGAAGAAATGGAAGTACTGGTGAGCAGAATCTCAACAGTAAAGATAGAATAATAATAAAAAACAAAACTGCAGAAGTACTGAGCTTATGAGAGCAAGGTCCTTTCCAGCTTAGCTTTTGAACCCAAACCTGCTTATTTCAAGCCTTATTCACGTGTTGATTTACTTGGCGAGGTGAGAGATTATCAGCAACCAGTCATTTTAAATATGGGCGGAGACAGGCATATTTTTAGCAAAGCTGAAAAAACAGTTTGGTCACTCAAATTACCCAATTAAGACTTATGGTAAGAACAGCATATGGTTCAGAATTGCTACAGATTGCTGCTCTAGTCAATAGAAAAATTTCCACATGTATGGGGATAACTCAGCACACCCCTGGAAGAAATGCAAGAGTATTTTCACATTTTGTACAGAAAATATATATTGGAGTGCTCATAGAATGTGGTGCCCCTTTCAGATGAAATGAAGTTTTGGATTTGCAAACTGAAAATCTGTAAACTGTCCAGATAATTAAAGAATATTCTTATTCAAAATCATTTGACTGGCAAATGCTTTTACTTTTAGGGCTCTATAAAACCTACACTGACCTTGGATTAATAAAGCAAAGAAGTGTGATGTAGTGGAAAGGGCTTTAAAGAAAGCAGGGTTCATAACCCCATCCTGAAGTTACTATAAGAGTTTAGTTAATCTCCTATTCTTTTAGGCTATTTATCATCTGTTACGTGCGGGATATTAATAAATAAACGTGGCAAGTACTACCACAAAATATATCTCTACCTCCAAAATACATCTTGATACTGTCCACTTCTTTTCATCTTTAATACTCCTAATTCAGGAGAAACTCATCTCTCAGCTAAATCACCACCAATAGCCTCCTAATGATTTTTCCGTTTCTGCTTTCGCCTCCAACTCAGTAGACATAAGAATCTTTCTTATCCCAGGGCCTTTGCACATGCTACCCCACTCTTTTAGCTATTTCCTATCTGGACAGCTCTATTTCTTCCTTTGATTAGCAATTAAATCCTTTCTTAAAGCAGTTTTTCTTGATCTTCCTATCTGTTGTTGTTTCCTCTTATTACTTGTTACTTCTGCTCATTTGCTTCCTTCATGGTGTGCCCGTCCTAATTTGTCATTTGTTTTTGTTTGTCTGTTTACTTCCTTGTTTTCTGTACTAGAATGTGAGTTTCACAAGGGCAGAGACTAGCTTGTTCTTGTTCAGCCTTGTCTCTACCAAGCACAGTGCCTGCCACATTGCAGGTGTTCAAGAAATATATGTGCAATGATATAAGGGGCTGTTGTGAAGAGTAAGTGAGATAATTAAGTGCATAATTAAGTACCTAGGTGGCGCTCAGTAAATATTGGTATTCCCTCCCTTTTCCTTACTAGTGCTGTCCAATCAATCTCCACCTTTTCTAAACTATACATTTCCCTGCTGAAGGTACACTAGCATGTCTCCCCATCACCTATGAATGTCCTAGAACTCTAACTAAATGCAAACGATACTGAAGTACAGAGAACAGAAAAGGTTACTCTTGGCTTTGATACATTTGTCTTTAAATACATCTGTGTTTTTGTGAATTATGCACTTACATCCTTACATGACCTTTTCTATACCAAATTTGGAGATTAGTAATCAGCTAGCAAACATTTATTTCTTACTATCTCTTCCTATAGGTGTTACAGTATCTCTAAATTTGTCTTGATCAATGGTAAGGCAAAATTATTTGAATCTTTTGTTGCCATTTTCTCTTATTTAAAAGTGGAAATGAAAATATAAACATGCATAAACTCTGATTAAAAAGTCAGGGTAAGAATACAGTTAAGACAAAGGTGAAAAAGGACAAAGGTGAAAATAATTAAACATAATGAATGGTTAACCTTTAGATTTTATTGGACACATTGAAATTAAAATGATTAATACTGCATTTTAAAAGGAAAAGAATAAATTTAAAGAACAACATGAAATGCTAGAATTTATTATCAGATATTATGTCTGAAAGGTGAGGCATAATTATGAAATTTACATCAGTTTAGCTCTGTGTGGAACAGAATCTCACTCTAAAATACACTTCTTGCATGTTTGGCTTTCATTTATGTTTTTAGTCTGGTTTTGTCTGAAAGTAGTAGTTTGCTAATGGAGCGTGCTCCTTTTTCTCCCTGAAAGATGGGCGAACCCACTCCCTCAGTTTACTTATGAGGAATTTATGACTCAGTGAGGTGAAGGAATTAGTCCTACAGGCCTGTCTTAATTCTTCTTGATCAGTTGCCTGAATTACTTTAGAGTCGAGTTCTGCAGGTAGAGAGACCAGTATTTATTTAAAAGAAACTCCTCATAGTTCTGGACTAATATTCATTTATAAATGGTGTCCGTGCACAGCAAAGGAAACCATAAACAAGACCAAAAGACAACCCTCAGAATGGGAGAAATTATTTGCAAATGAAGCAACTGACAAAGGATTAATCTCCAAAATTTACAAGCAGCTCATGCAGCTCAATAAGAAAAAAACAAACAGCCCAATCCAAAAATGGGCAGAAGACCTAAATAGACATTTCTCCAAAGAAGATATACAGAGGGCCAACAAACACATGAAAGAATGCTCAACATCACTAATCATTAGAGAAATGCAAATCAAAACTACAGTGAGATATCATCTCACACTAGTCAGAATGGCCATCATCAAAAAATCTACAAACAATAAATGTTGGAGAGGGTGTGGAGAAAAGGGAACCCTCTTGCACTGCTGGTGGGAATGTGAATTGGTACAGCCACTATGGAGAACAGTATGGAGGTTCCTTAAAAAACTACAAATAGAACTACCATATGACCCAGCAATCCCACTACTGGGCATATACCCTGAGAAAACCATAATTCAAAAAGAGTCATGTACCAAAATGTTCATTGCAGCTCTATTTACAATAGCCAGGAGATGGAAGCAACCTAAGTGTCCATCATTGGATGAATGGATAAAGAAGATGTGGCACATATATACAGTGGAATATTACTCAGCCATAAAAAGAAACGAAATTAAGTTATTTGTAGTGAGGTGGATGGACCTAGAGTCTGTCATACAGAGTGAAGTAAGTCAGAAAGAGAAAGACAAATACCATATGCTAACACATATATATGGAATCTAAGAGAAAAAAACAAAAATGTCATGAAGAACCTAGGGGTAAGATGGGAATAAAGACACAGACCTACTAGAGAATGGACTTGAGGATATGGGGAGGGGGAAGGGTAATCTGGGACAAAGTGAGAGAGTGGCATAGACATGTATACACTACCAAATGTAAAATAGATAGCTAGTGGGAAGAAGCTGCATAGCACAGAGAGATCAGCTCGGTGCTTCGTGACCACCTAGAGGGGTGGGATAGGAAGGGTGGGAGGGAGGGAGACACAAGAGGGAAGAGATATGGGAACATATGTATATGTATAACTGATTCACTTTGTTATAAAGCAGAAACTAACACACCATTGTAAAGCAATTATACTCCAATAAAGATGTAAGAAAAAAATGTTGTCCATTTTGGAGTGGGAAATATTTACCAGTGTACAGCCAACTCTTCTAGATGCACAAAACGAAAGACCCTCAAGGTATCTTCTTCACTTGTTTTCTTCTTAGTTGATCACTTCATAGGCAATAGGATGTTTACTTCCATCTGTTCTTCTTTAAGATTGATGAAGGTCAACCTGTGGGGACCACATCTTGTGTTTCTAAAACAATTCTTCTTCAATGAATCAGGTCTAGAAGAATGTTTGTGACTTTCCTACAAGCCTGCTGTGCTCCCTAACTTTTGCCAGATTCTGTGGGGATCTGCATCTTGACTGTGATTCATTCACTCTCTAGATTTGGCTTGTCTTGCAGTCACCAAAATTGGCCATGTTCTTAGTATTACTCTGGATATGCAGAATGGGTTTTGGAATTATGCCCATATTTCCTAGCATTTGATCCCCAAAAAGCCTATTTTTCCTTCACTGAAATTACCATCCTCATTGCACTAGCCTCATTTCAAGTTCTCAATGGATTTGTGAACTGCTAGAATTTATTATCAGGTATTGTTTCTAAAAGGTACAGAAATCTATACTGAACAGAGCTGCTCTGGAATACACAGAGCTTCACTTATCTGTGCCATGTGTGTCTCTTAACATATGACAACCTGACCAAAATGTGAGCAGCCCCGACTGGAATGCATCAGTGACCACACAACTCTTAGCAAGCTAAATCTCAGTACAAATGTCCTTGACATTTTTCTCTTTTCAGTTAATGATGCATATCACTGCTTTCCAAACTCTTTCACAAAGCTTACAAAATCCATCCTGACCTTTACCATTTGTCTAACTTTACCATCCCTCCTTCCCTTAAAGTGTACTCTTCTGAACTACTTTTCAATCCTTGACTCCAATTTT
Source organism: Monodon monoceros (assembly GCF_005190385.1). Taxonomy (NCBI): domain Eukaryota; kingdom Metazoa; phylum Chordata; class Mammalia; order Artiodactyla; family Monodontidae; genus Monodon; species Monodon monoceros. The sequence continues at coordinate 120,184,900 of NW_021703774.1, forward strand.
AAACATGCCATTCCTTTTGTTCGGACTGTTCTTCCGTTCCCACTCAGTATCTCAAGTATACTCTGGTGTTGTGGGACACCTGAAGAGGAGGTCCTCCATCTCTCTGGACAGTTTAGAGATGTGGGGTTAATTTGATGTTGCTTGACTATTCATTTCATTAAACATCAGAAAGCGATTTAGGGCTTAGGGAGAAAATGGAACTGTATTTCACACATAGAAAATGATGAAATACTAAACGTCTTAAGGGAAAATATCTTAACTCTAGGGACTTAAACTGTTCTAAGCGTTTTGCACAGAAACAAACATTTTGTATCTTTATACCTGTAGGCATGTCCATGCGTGTACATGTGTTTATGTGTGTGTGTGCGTGTGTGTGACTCCCTCCCCATCACTAAAAACTTTTCTCTCAAACCCTTTACTCCACACATGAAGAGACGTGGAGTTCTGTGGATAAGGTATAAATTATGTCTGAATCTATTCCAATATTTAACTCTAAGAACGTATTCTATTACTGACAAAGCCTTTGAGAAACATGCTGTAATTCATCTATTTTTTTTTTTTTTCTTTACAATAGCTATAGATAAAGAAAACATTTCAGCAGGAGAACCATCCACAACAAGAGCAGAATTGTCAGGAGTAGCTCAGCTCCCATCTGGGCTCTGGTCCTTCCTTTAATTCACACCTGACCTCTATCTAGTTAGCAGCATTTAAAGATGAGGTTAAATTGTAGCAAAGGATGCAGAGAGTTGTAATACCCCCACTGAAGATACTTTCTGATTAGTAATATAAAATAGATTAGTACTGGCAGAGGAGACACCGCCGCAGTTGCCGCCACCTCCGGGATTTCTGGCTCTTTTCTCTTCGCCTTAAATTCGTGTGTCTTTTATGAATAATCAAAAGCAGCAAAAGCCAACGCTATCAGGCCAGCATTTTAAAACCAGAAAAAGAGATGAAAAAGAGAGGTTTGACCCTACTCAGTTTCAAGACTGCATTATTCAAGGCTTAACTGAAACTGGTACTGATTTGGAAGCAGTAGCAAAGTTTCTTGATGCTTCTGGAGCAAAACTTGATTACCACCGATATACAGAAACACTCTTTGACATTCTGGTGGCCGGTGGAATGCTGGCCCCAGGTGGTACACTGGCAGATGACATGATGCATACAGATGTCTGTGTGTTCGCAGCACAAGAAGACCTAGAGACCATGCAAGCATTTGCTCAGGTTTTTAGCAAGTTAATCAGGTGCTACAAATACCTGGAGAAGGGTTTTTGAAGATGAAGTTAAAAAGCTGCTGCTGTTCTTAAAGAGTTTTTCAGTGTCGGAGAGGAACAAGCTGGCTATGTTGACTGGTGTTCTTCTGGCTAATGGAACACTTAAAGCATCCATTCTTAATAGCCTTTATAATGAGAATTTGGTTAAAGAAGGGGTTTCAGCAGCTTTTGCTGTAAAGCTCTTTAAATCATGGGTAAATGAAAAAGATATCAATGCAGTAGCTTCAAGTCTTCGGAAAGTGAGCATGGATAACAGACTGATGGAACTGTTTCCTGCCAATAAACAAAGTGTTGAACGCTTCACAAAGTATTTTACTGAGGCAGGCTTGAAAGAGTTTTCACAGTATGTTCGGAATCAGCAAACCATGGGAACTCGTAAGGAACTCCAGAAAGAACTTCAAGAACAGATGTCCCGTGGTGATCCATTTAAGGATATAATTTTGTATGTCAAGGAGGAGATGAAAAAAAACATCCCAGAACCAGTTGTCATCAGAATAGTATGGTCCAGTGCAATGAGCACTGTGGAATGGAACAAAAAAGAGGAGCTTGTAGCAGAGCAAGCCATCAAGCACTTGAAGCAATACAGCCCTCTACTTGCTGCCTTTACAACTCAAGGTCAGTCTGAGATGACTCTGTTACTGAAGATTCAGGAGTATTGCTATGACAACATTCATTTCATGAAAGCCTTCCAGAAAATAGTGGTGCTTTTTTATAAAGCTGAAGTTCTGAGTGAAGAACCCATTCTGAAGTGGTATAAAGATACACATGTTGCCAAGGGGAAAAGTGTCTTCCTTGAGCAAATGAAAAATTTTGTAGAGTGGCTCAAAAATGCTGAAGAAGAATCTGAGTCTGAAGCTGAAGAAGGTGACTGAATTTGAAACTACACCCTCAGTAAAGCAAACAGGAATTGTAGATAAAATGTCATGTCTCATGTGTCCTGGTTCTTACATCTTCCTACCTCCCTATATCAAGCATGATATAAGGGCCTTCATGGCAAATTTTATTTTAACTGTTTCTATGGTTACTGGAAATGTTGGATTTAGTTTCTAAAACCATGTTTTAAGTAGCTACAGGAGCTATAGATTTGAATCTAATGTTGCATTAGTCTTTTCAGTTATCTTCTACCTCCTGTATTTTCTACTGTAATAATGTAATTTAAGGCCTTCCACAATGAACCGTTCACTTTTTCCCTGGGTTTTCTATATAAACAGTTTTCAAGATATGATTTGGTTAAAAATAATTTCTTATAAAAACTCTGTTTGCAAATTAAACTGTAAAAGTATCCAGAGTCTCAGAAGGCAGTGATTTGTGTGATAATTTGGTATGCCCAAAGCCCTGCTCATCAAAGAAAATCTCATATACAATAATTAGATTCATTAACATGAATCTCGAGTATCTGGACCATTGCTTGCATGTCGATATTTTCTTGCATTTTTAACCCCAGATGTACTTGAGCTCAATTGTTTGCTCTCTGATTTTCATTCCTTAAAATGAAGCCATGGAGAACAAACTTGAAAGTGAGGTGTTTGGGAAATTGTATGTGGCGGTGGTGGGAAGAAAAAAGTTGAGCTTTTACCCAATGAGAAACCTCTGCATTCAGTTTGCTTCTTTCTAGACAAAACAAATGAATATTCTTTTCATACCGCCATTTTTCAAACATACCTTGGAAAAACCTTGTCATTTAAAGTATTTTACAGTTGTCATACACTTAGATTGGTAAGAAAGGACTCATAAAACAGTATAAGTAAAGCAAATGACTGTACTAAACCCAGAAAATTATTGAAAGAAAAGTGGTTAGCATGTTCTAATTGGGATTCTAAATATAACTCATATTTCCTGTTGGCTTAGAGTATTTGTGGCAAAGAATGAAGTGCAGTGATAATTCACTTGGTCATACTGGGACAGCTTCATTCTCTTCACAGATTCATATATGACTCAAGCACCTGCCTGTTAATTTACCCCAGTTGCCAATATTTTAAATTGCCATGAGCCAAATAGCTCTCCTGTACAGTTGATCCATTTATTTTAATGGCTGCCTTTTAATTTCCATCTTAATTTTCTTGCTGCTACCCAGCTTTATATGTAGTCATTAGAAAACAAAATGTGGCCACACTTTTTGGTGGAAAGATTTCATGTTAAAAGTGAACATTTTGAAAGCTTTTTTGATTGGTGAAAGAAATGAGCTTGGAATAATGCTGCCAGAGACTGAGTGGGAATTGCCCCTTTCAGAGGTGCCATTCTTAGGAGCTAAAAATTAGGCGTTTAAAGTTTATCTTGAGGGAATAACATGTAATATAGTTTGAAATAAAGGTATAATAGCCTTATGAGGAAGAGCATTATAACTGATACCGTTGTGAAGGGGGTGAAATTGTTAAATGAATGACTTTGATAAAACTTTCATGCACAGACAAAATGTATTCACTAGGTTTCTACATAGTGATCTGTTTTTACTTTGTAATTTGTAGTCCTTAAAAGACTTTTTTTAAAAAAAAATAAAGTCCATCCTTACACTTAAAAAAAATAAAATAAAATAGATTAGTACTAATATATTTGAGTGAATATTAAACATGAGCTGGCACCTCACCCACACTGCTTCTTCATTGGCTTTCCCTGGTCACCCTGTCTCCAACTTTGAGGTACAGAGACTGAGGACAAAGGTTTCTGCAGGAAAGGTCTCTGCAGGAAATGTGTTTACTTTGTGGCAAACATACAAGACATTTTTACTCAAGACTTGAGAATTGAACCTGATGTGCATGTCTCAGGTTGGTAAGAAAATGGAGAGAAAACTTAGATTTTATAACACATCTGTAGTTGCAATATCATCCTGAAAATGCAGTAACTATAACAAAGATTTTACAAATCCCCATTCAAAGGATCCCAATTTGACCAAGATCAGAATTTTCAGGCACTTGGACCAGGAACTCATAATCTTGATTAAGCCAAGCATGTGGATCGACTTGAGAAATTATTTACAATTCAAGTTAAATGCAGCTGATCATTTTTTTTTCTCAGTTCATGCAAGGCCCATTTCAGAAAAGCATGCTTATCTGTTTCTATATAATCTAAAAATATCTTGTTTAAGAAATGAAGTATATAAAAGAATAATCAGACACACTTGCTAAACTAATTGCATGTGGAACTGTGCCCGTCTCCAGTCTCCGTGATTAGATTGTGTCCCTCCACTTTCTTTAAATATTACAAAAACTAGTGTAAATTAGTATGCAGCTATTTTCAGAGTAATGGCAACATGTAAAGCTCAAAGGTTCATGTTCTGTTTTGCAGGGAGTGTTGGTTTTGTATGATAGCATTTACTTGTTCCCCCCAGCAGTGAGGGGTCATCAGGGTCTTTCTCAGGCATTACAGGAAAACTCTACTGTTCCATTACACTCACTACATCTTTAGCCCCAGTGAAACCCATGATTGTGTTCTCTGGTACTTAGGTTATGTTTTGATTACTATAGACATTAAAAAAAAATAATTTGGTTCTTAGGATTCCCAAGCACAATCATGCATCCTATCAAAACAAGACAAAGCACAGCATGTAAAAGTATAAATTTTTAGAACACTTATACAAAGATAATTAAACAAAAGTGTATGGAGTGTGACTGTTTCTAAATGATATCATGCTGCTTATTTGAGGTGCAAGTACTCAACACTAATGAAGCCATGCGTGATCCCATCAGCTTTGGTAAGTCCCAGCAATGCAAACTGAAGCTCGATAATCCCAGTCTACAGCAGTGTGAGAACCTGAGTTTGTGTGTGGTCTGATGCAAAAGTTAACTTGTGTTAATTTTCTAGACATATGGAGCTCCCCTTTACTTTTGGAAGCTGAGAGAAAGTAAGTTTGTTGAGCACCTACTTTAGCCTAAACATGGTGCTAGATATATTCACATATGATATCATGTTTAATTCTAACAATCACCCTAACAGTACAAATTCGTATCCCTATTTTACCAGTGAGAACTAAGTCACTCAGCAGATAACTGACTTCTCAAGAACATGCCGCTGAGGCTAAGATTTAAACCCAGGTCTCAGCCCCTCGAGTTTATTCCTGTTCTAATTTATCATGTTACTTCACGTCACCAAAAACCTTCTTACATAGTTATACCTGGAATAATATAAACCTGCCCAAGGACATACAGGAGCAAATCAACAGTAAAGTGTAGCAGTACGTGAAACATAAGAGCTGTGACCAGGCACACATGATTCCTGGAGCAAAACTAGTCAGGACCCCAGCCAAACGATCTGGGGGTCAGATTTGGGCCACAGTCGCATTGCAAACAGGAATGTCAAACAGGAAACTACAGCAGAAGTCCAGGTATGCAGACTGTGCAAGCAGGGTGGGCTGTTGGGGAGAGCTCATGAACACTCAGGGCCTTCCAGACATACCAGCTTTATAGCAACAGGCTAGTTTCAGAACCCACAGACTGACTGTGGATCTATGCCTGCTATTGTATGATGTTTTGTGTGGATTATCTTAATTAAACCTCACCACAGCCATGAAGAAGAAAAATTATTTGCCACAGTTTAGCCTGGCCAGTTGAGTAGAGGTAAAGAACATGGACTCTGGAACGAAACTGCCTGGGTCTGATTTCTGGCTCTTAACTGGCCTGTACTCTCTAGCTGGGGAAACTTACTTTTTCTGTTACCTAGTTTCTTCATTTGTAAACTAGGACTGATAACGGTGCTCACCTTTTTGGGTTAAGAGTCTAAAAAGCCTCAAATAGTGCCGGGCTCAGTGTAATTGCTAGACAAGTGTTTGGTAAATAAAGGAGGGGACTGAGTAACTTGCATACATTCATAAAAGTAATTTGTGGTGGAGCAGCGACTCAAGTCCAGATGGCATGAGCCCAGAGCCCAGGTCATAGTCCATGGTATCAGAGTATGGGTTCTGATGGGGTCTGCTTATGCAAATGTGGGACCTCAGCAACTTCACCTGTGAGGGGTCTAGGGAAAGCAGATGCCAGCACGATCCTAAGATTACTTCTCATTTCTCTCTCATCCCATATTGGCTACAATCTCTATGGAAATCATGACATATCTGAAAGTCATTTCAAAATCTCCTTTACCTAAGACCCTTTCTGGTGTTGTATGTACACTTGAGATATTTAACTTTGCCTTACTGAATCCATCTCATCTAAATTCAACAATATTTAGTACTCTCTACCTTCTGAGTCCAAAATGGTGGACTCTGGAGAGAGTTTCAGGGCAAAATATAAAGAATCTTACTGAGTCTGTGCACACCAGTAATTCCTTCTCCACGATAAGAAACATGCCAGACGTTTACATCATGCAATGAGGTTTTCAAAGGGCCATTAGGTGTTTTTCTCATGCACTTCTATGAATCATGTATTTTAAAAGATAAATATGGCTTTTTCTGTAAGGAAGGAATGGCTGTTTTGTGAATATTTTCTTGTTAATGTGACATGAAGCAAACAATAGCAATACATAGCTACATCTGTACAGCCTCAGCACTACATGAGAATGTAAACTTTTGGTAAAAAAACATTTGTACCTATGCCAAATCAAGTCAGATTAGGTTGTGTAAGATCTATTGTCCTATGACTCCAAGTCCTTGGACAACATCCCAATTTACTCTATTGGAGTCCTTTTCTCTGGATTTCATATGCATAGACACACACCTGGTAGGCAGAGACACAGTCTGAATTTGAGAGCAAGCATTTTGTAGTAAAGACCACGTCCCACAGTTCTAAGTGATAGCAAAATCTCTCATGTGTCGCTTTTCATAAAACTGCAAAGCTATAAGGACAACATTAAGTGAAGGGTCTGCAGTAGGGTGTTGGGGTACATTTTCTTGGACCAGATTTTGTGTCTCGCTGTTGTCAGTTTCTCTGAGTTAGAAGGGGACATGTTTAGCTCAGAAAATATAAGAATTACAGAAAGGACCTTCAAGATGGCGGAGGAGTAAGACGTGGAGATCACCTTCCTCTCCACAAATACATCAGAAATACGTTTACATGTGGAACAACTCCTAGAGAACACCTACTGAATGCTGGCAGAAGACCTCAGACCTCCCAAAAGGCAAGAAACTGCCCACCTGGGTAGGGCAAAAGAAAAAAGAAAAAACAGAGACAAAAGAATAGAGACGGGACCTGCACCAGCGGGAGGGAGCTGTGAAGGAGGAAAAGTTTCCTCACATTAGGAAGCCCATTCGCAGGTGGAGACGAGGAGTGGCGGCAGGGAAGCTTCAGAGCCACAGAGGAGAGCACAGCAACAGGGGTGCGGAGGGCAAAGCAGAGAGAGAGATTCCCGCACAGAGGATCGGTGCCGACCGGCACTCACCAGCCCGAGAGGCTTGTCTGCTCACCCGCCGGGGCGGGCGGGGCTGGGAGCTGAGGTTCGGGCTTTGGTCGGAGGGCAGGGAGGGGTTGGCTGCATGAACACAGCCTGAAGGGGTTAGTGCGCCTCGGCTAGCCGGGAGGGGGTCTGGGAGAAGGTCTGGAGCTACCGAAGAGGCAAGAGACCATTGTTTTGTGGTGTGGGAGGAGACGGGATTCAGAGCACCGCCTAAATGAGCTCTAGAGACGTGCGTGAGCCGCAACTATCAGCGCGGACCCCAGAGACGGGCATGGGACGCTAAGGCTGCTGCTGCCGCCACCAAGAAGCCTGTGTGCGAGCACAGGTCACTATCCACACCTCCCCTCCTGGCAGCCTGTGCAGCCCGCCACTGCCAGGGTCCCGTGATCCAGGGACAACTTCCCCAGGAGAACACACGGCGCGCCTCAGGCTGGTGCAACGTCACGCCGGCCTCTGCTGCTGCAGGCTTGCCCCGCACACAGTACCCCTCGCTCCCCACGGCCTGAGGGAGCCAGAGACCCCGAATCAGCTGCTCCTTTAACCCCGTCCTGTCTGAGCGAAGAACAGATGCTCTCAGACAACCTACATGCAGAGGCGGGGCCAAATCCAAAGCTGAACCCCGGAAGCTGTGTGAACAAAGAAGAGAAAGGGAAATCTCTCCCAGCAGCCTCAGGAGCAGCGGATTAAATCTCCGCAATCAGCTTGATGTACCCTGCATCTGTGGAATACCTGAATAGACAACGAATCACACCAAAATTGAGGCAGTGAACTTTGAGACCAGATATAGACTTGGGGTTTGCTTTCTGCATCTAACTTGTTTCTGGTTTTATGTTTATCTTAATTTAGTATTTAGAGTTTATTATCATTGGTAGATTTGTTTATTGATTTGGTTGCTCTCTTCCTTTATATATATATATTTTTTTTTTTTTTCCTTTTTCTCTTTTTGTGAGTGTGTATGTGTATGCTTCTTTGTGTGATTTTGTCTGATAGCTTTGCTTTTACCATTTGTCCTAGGGTTCTGTCTTTCCGGTTTTTTTTTAATTACTTTTTAATTTTAATGACTATTTTATTTTATTTATTTATTTTCTTCTTTTCTCCCTTTCCTTCTGAGCCATGTGACTGACAGGATCTTGGTGCTATGCCCAGGTGCCAGGCCTGTGCCTCTGAGGTGGGAGAGCCAAGTTCAGGACATTGGTCCACCAGACACCTCCCAGCTCCATGTAATATCAAATGGCGAAAGCTCTCACAGAGACCTCCATCTCAACACTAAGACCCACCTGCACTCAACAACGAGCAAGCTACAGTGCTGGACACCCTATGCCAAACAACTAGCAAGACAAGAACACAACCCCACCCATTAGCAGACAGGCTGCCTAAAATCATAAGGTCACAGACACCCCACAACACACCACTGGACACGGTCCTGACCACCAGAAAGACAAGCTCCAGCCTCATCTACCAAAACAAAGGCACCAGTCCCCCCCACGAGGAAGCCTACACAACCCACAGAACCAACCTTAGCCACTGGGGGCAGACAACAAAAACAACAAGAACGACTAACCTGCAGCCTGCGAAAAGGAGACCCCAAACACACTAAGTTAAGCAAAATGAGAAGACAGAGAAACACACAGCAGATGAAGGAGCAAGGTAAAAACCCACCAGATGAAACAAATGAAGAGGAAATAGGCAGTCTACCTGAAAAAGATTTCAGAGTAATGATAGTAAAGACGAAGATGATCCAAAATCTTGGAAATAGAGTAGAGAAAACACAATAAACGTTTAACAAGGGCCTAGAAGAACTAAAGAGCAAAGAAACAATGATAAACAACAAAATAATTGAAATTAAAAATTCTCTAGAAGGAATCAATAGCAGAATAACTGAGGCAAAAGAACAGATAATGACCTGGAAGATAAAATAGTTGAAATAACTACCGCAGAGCAGAATAAAGAAAAAGAAAAAGAAAATAATTGAGGACAATCTCAGAGACATCTGGGACAACGTTAAATGCAGCAACATTCGAATTATAGGGGTCCCAGAAGAAGAAGAGAAAAAGAAAGGGATTGAGAAAATATTTGAAGAGATTATAGTTGAAAACTTCCTTAATATGGGAAAGGGAATAGTCAATCAAGTTCAGGAAGCACAGAGAGTCCCATACAGGATAAATCCAAGGAGAAATATACCAAGACACATATTAATCAAACTAAAGAAAATTAAATACAAAGAAAAAATATTGAAAGCAGCAAGGGAAAAACAAAAATTAACACACGAGGGAATCCACATAAGGTTACCAGCTGATGTTTCAGCAGAAACTCTGCAAGCCAGAAGGGAGTGGCAGGACATAATTAAAGTGGTGAAAGGGAAAAACGTACAGTCAAGATTACTCTACCAAGCAAAGATCTCATTCAGATTTGATGGAGAAATCAAAATCTTTACAGACAAGCAAAAGCTAAGAGAATTCAGCACCACCAAACCAGCTTTATAACAAATGCTAAAGGAACTTCTCTAGGCAGGAAACACAAGAGAAGGAAAAGACCTACAATAAAAAAACCCAAACAATTAAGAAAATGGTAATAGGAACATACATATCAATAACTACCTTAAATGTAAATGGATTAAATGCTCCAACCAAAAGACATAGACTGGCTGAATGGATACAAAAACAAGACCCATATATATGCTGTCTATAAGAGACCCACTTCAGACCTAGGGACACATACAGACTGAGAGTGAGGGAATGGAAAAAGATATTTCATGCAAATGGAAATGAAAAGAAAGCTGGAGTAGCAATTCTCATATCAGACAAAATAGACTTTAAAATAAAGATTTTTATAAGAGACAAAGAAGGACACTACATAATGATCAAGGGATCAATCCAAGAAGAAGGTATAACAATTGTAAATATTTATGCACCCAACATACGAGCACCTCATAAGCTACATTTACATAAGGCAAATGCTAACAACCATAAAAGGAGAAATCAACAGTAGCACAATCATAGTAGGGGATTTTAACATCCCACTTTCACCAATGAACAGATAATCGAAAAGGAAAATAAATAAGGAAACACAAGCTTTAAATGATACATTAAACAAGATGGACTTAATTGATATATATAGGACATTCCATCCAAAAATAACAGAATACACTTTCTTCTCAAGTGTTCATGGAATATTCTCCAGGATAGATCATATCTTGGGTTGCAAATCAAGCCTTGGTAAATATAAGAAAATTGAAATTATATCAACTATCTTTTCTGCCCACAACACCCTTAGACTAGATATCAATTACAGGAAAAACTCTTTAAAAACTACAAATACATGGAGGCTAAACAATATGTTACTAAATAACCAAGAGATCACTGAAGAAATCAAGAGGAAATCAAAAAATATCTAGAAACAAATGACAATGAAAACACGATGACCCAAAACCTATGGGATGCAGCAAAAGCAGTTCTAGGAAGGAAGTTTATAGCAATACAATCCTACCTCAAGAAATAAGAAAAAGCTCAAATAAACAACCTAACTTAACACCTAAAGCATTTAGAGAAAGAAGAACAGAAAACACCCAAAATTAGCAGAAGGAAAGAAATCATAAAGAGCAGATCAGAAATAAATGAAAAAGAAATGAAGGAAACAATAGCAAAGATCAATAAAACTAAAAGCTGCTTCTTTGATAAGATAAACAAAATTGATAAACCATTAGCCAGACTCATCAAGAAAAAAAACAGAGAAGACTCAGATCAACAGAATTAGAAATGAAAAAGGAGAAGTAACAATTGACACTGCAGAAATACAAAGGATCATGAGAGATTACTACAAGCAACTCTATGCCAATAAAATGGACAACCTGGAAGAAATGGACAAATTCTTAGAAAAGCACAACCTTCTGTGACTGAACCAGGAAGAAATACAAAATATGAACAGACCAATCACAAGCACTGACATTGAGACTGTGATTAAAAATCTTCCAAAAGAAGAAAAAAGCCCAGGACCAGATGGCTTCACAGGCGAATTCTATCAAACATTTATAGAAAACCTAACACCTATCCTTCTCAAACTCTTCCAAAATAGAGCAGAGGGAAGAATACTCCCAAACTCATTGTATGAGGCCACCATCACCCTGATACCAAAACCAGACAAGGATGTCACAAAGAAAGAAAACTACAGGCTAATATCACTGATGAACATAGATGCAAAAATCCTCAACAAAATACTAGCAAACAGAGTTCAACAACATATTAAAAGGACATTACACCATGATCAAATGGGGTTTATCCCAGGAATGCAAGAATTCTTCAATATATGCAAATCAATCAATGTGATACACCATCCTAACAAATTGAAGGAGAAAAACCATATGATCATCTCAATAGATGCAGAAAAAATTTTTGACAAACTTCAACACCCATTTATGATAAAAACCCTCCAGAAAGTAGGCATAGAGGTAACTTTCCTCAACATAATAAAGGCCGTATATGACAAATGCACAGCCAACATCGTTCTCGATGTTGAAAAACTGAAATCGTTTCCTCTAAGATCAGGAACAAGACAAGGTTGCCCACTCTCACCACTCTTATTCAACATAGTTTTGGAAGTTTTAGCCACAGCAATCAGAGAAGAAAAAGAAATAAAAGGAATCCAAACTGGAAAAGAAGAAGTAAAGCTGTCACTGTTTGCAGATGACATGATACTATACATAGAGAATCCTAAAGATGCTACCAGAAAACTACTAGGGCTAATCAGTGAATTTGGTAAAGTAGCAGGATACAAAATTAATGCACAGAAATCTCTGGCATTCTTATACATTAATGATGAAAAATCTGAAAGAGAAATTAAGGAAACACTCCCATTTACCATTGCAACAAAAAGAATAAAATACCTAGGAATAAACCACCTAAGGAGACAAAAGACCTGTATGCAGAAAACTATAAGACACTGATGAAAGAAATTAAAGATGGTACAAACAGATGGAGAGATATACCATGTTCTTGGATTGGAAGAATCAACATTGTGAAAATGACTGTACTACCCAAAGCAATCTACAGATTCAATGCAATCCCTATCAAACTACCGATGACATTTTCCACAGAACTAGAACAAAAAATTTCACATTTTGTATGGAAACACAAAAGACCCCAAATAGCCAAAGCAATCTTGGGAAAGAAAAACAGAGCTGGAGGAATCAGGCTCCCAGACTTCAGACTATACTCCAAAGCTACAGTAATCAAGACAGTATGGTACTGGCACAAAAACAGAAATATAGATTAATGGAACAGAATAGAAAGCCCAGAGATAAACGCATGCAAATATAGTCACCTTATTATTGATAAAGGAGGCAAGAATATACAATGGAGAAAAGACAGCCTCTTCAGTAAGTAGTGCTGGGCAAACTAGACAGATACATGTAAAAGAATGAAATTAGAACACTCCCTAACACCATACACAAAAATAAGCTCAAAATGATTAAAGATATAAATGTAAAGCCAGACACTATCAAACTCTTAGAGGAAAACATAGGAAAAACACTCTATGACATAAATCACAGCAAGATCCTTTTTGACCCACCTCCTAGAGAAATGGAAATAAAAACAAAAATAAACAGATGGGACCTAATGAAACTTAAGAGCTTTTACACAGCAAAGGAAACCATAAATAAGACGAAAAGACAACCCTCAGAATGGGAGAAAACATTTGCAAATGAAGCAAGTGACAAAGGATTAATCTCCAAAATTTACAAGCAGCTCATGCAGCTCAACATCAGAAAAACAAACAACCGAATTCAAAAATTAGCGGAAGACTTAAATAGACATTTCTCCAAAGAAGATACACAGAATGCCATCAAACATATGAAAGGTTCCTCAACGTCACTAATTAGAGAAACGTAAATCAAATCTACAATGAGTTATCACCTCACACCAGTCAGAATGGCCATCATTAAAAAATCTACAAACAGTAAATTCTGGAGAGGGTGTAGAGAAAAGGGAACCCTCTTGCACTGTTGGTGGGAATGTAAATTGATACAGCCACTGTGGATAACAGTATGGAGGTTCCTTAAAAAACCAAAACAAGAATTACCACACAACCCAGCAATCCCACTACTGGACATATACCCTGAGAAAACCCTAATTCAAAAAGAGTTATGTACCACAATGTTCATTGCAGCTCTATTTACAAAAGCCAGGACATAGAAGCAACCCAATTGTCCATCAACAGATGAATGGATAAAGAAGATGTGGCACATATATACAATGGAATATTACTGAGCCATAAAAAGAAATGAAATCGAGTTATTTGTAGTGAAGTGGATGGGCCTAGAGTCTGTCATACAGAGTGAAGTATTTCAGAAAGAGAAAAACAAATACCGTATACTAACACATATATATGGAATCTAAAATAAAAATGGTTCTGAAGGACCTAGGGGCAGGAAAGGAATAAAGACGTAGACATAGAGAATTGACTTCAGGACACGGGGAGAGGGAAGGGTAAGCTGAGACAAAGTGAGAGAGTGGTATGGACATATATACACTACCAAATGTAAAATAGCTATTGGGAGGCAGCCGAATAGCACAGGGAGATCGGCTTGGTGCTTTGTGACCACCTACAGGGGTGGGATAGTGAGGATGGGAGGGAGATGCAAGACGGAGGAGATATGGAGATATATGTATATGTATATGTGATTCACTTTGTTATACAGCAGAAACTAACACATTATTGTAAAGCAATTATACTCCAATTAAGATGTTAAAAAAAAAAAAGTGATACATCAGCCCTTTCACATCCTCGCTGGCACTTGCATTCTCCCTAACTCTCTTTGTGTTGCAAGAATGACTGTGCCTGTTCATAAGCCTACAAAACGGATATGTGTTTTGATTTAGATGGAGAGTCACTGCACTAATTTATTTATGGTTAACTGAGTTTTGTACTTTTTGTGGTTCTGGACCAGCCACATCGACAGGTCTTTTTTTTTTTTTTTTTTTTTTTTTTGCGGTACACGGGCCTCTCACTGTTGTGGCCTCTCCCGTTGCGGAGCACAGGCTCCGGACGCGCAGGCTCAGCGGCCATGGCTCACGGGCCCAGCCGCTCCGTGGCATGTGGGATCTCCCTGAACCGGGGCACGAACTTGCGTCCCCTGCATCGGCAGGCAGACTCTCAACCACTGCGCCACTAGGGAAGCCCCCAACAGGTCATTTTTGATAAGGAAGGTAAAGAAAAATTTGCTCCAGGCACACTTGTATGCCTACTCTGCACACAACAGTACCAGGGATAGAAATATGAGAAAGATATGGCCTTTTCCATTAAAAAGGTCCCCATTCTATGGACTTCCCTGGTGGCACAGTAGTTAAAAATCTGCCTGCCGGTGTAGGGGACATGGGTTTTATCCCTGGTCTGGGAAGATCCCACATGCTATGGAGCAACTAAGCCCATGTGCCATAACTACTGAGCCTGCTCTCTAGAGCCTGTGAGCTACAACTACTGAGCCCCCGCACCACAACTACTGAAGCTTGCGTGCCCAGAGGAGCCCGTGCTCCACAACAAGAGAAGGCATCACAATGAGAAGCCCGTGCACTGCGATGAAGAGTAGCTCCCACTCACTGCAAATAGAAAAAGCCTGCATGCATCAACGAAGACACAACAGAGCCAAAAATAAATAAAAATTAATTAATTGGAAAAAAAAAAAGCTCTCCATTCTAAAAGGAAGACTGTAGTCGAAGATAATGTGTACAACAATAGTATGAATAAGGATTCACAGAGAAGAAATTCATTCATTCATTCATTTGTTCATTCAATAAATATTTCATGAGGGCTAGCTATGTGTCAAACAAAATGATGTTTTGCCCAGATGTGGGATCAGGAAAGATTTTGAAGACAGAAGTGCAACTGAGCAGTGTTTTAAAGGGTGAAAAGAACTTTACTAGTTGGACTCTGTGGTAGATAATTGGCAAAGATGTCTGCAGTTGTTCCTTTCTTTGTATCTGAGACTCTTTGAAATGAATTCTGTATCTCTTCTCATGAAGAAGTAAAGTCTACATTTTTTCCTACCTTGTTCTTCCCTTCATGGATCTGGGATGGCCACCTGATCTTGCTTTGGCCAAGCGACTTTACATTACAGAAGAAGTACATACATTACAGAAGAAGTAATGTATCAGTTCTAAGTTTCAACCTCAAGAGGACTTGCATGCTTCCACTCTCTCTTTGGAATCCTGAGACAACCGTACAAACAAGTGTAGGCTTGTCTGCTGGATGATAAAAGACATGTAGCTCAACCACTCCAGATAATAGCCATCCACCTCCAGAAACAGAGAGCCTAGCTGCAGAACTGCATCAATGATCCCAGCCGAGACCAGAGAGCCATCCAGGTTAGCTCATTCCAAATTTCTACCACATAGAATCATGAAGCAAATAAATGAGTGCTGTTTCAAGCTGAAAATTTTTGGAAGGTGTTGTTATGCCGCAAAAACTTAATAATAAAACATCATCTTAATAACATATGCAAGGGCACTGAGGCAAGAATCATCAAGAGAGCTTCAAGGGTCTATGAGAAATTCAATGCCCCATTAGCACCGTTCAAGTTACAAATGTTGGGAATCCAATTCAAGCCAGTTTGAGCCAATAAATGAAATTTATTTGTTCTCATAGCTGGGAATTGCAAGGGGGTGGATCCAGCTTCAGCAGTAATTGGGTATAGGTTTCTAAGTAATGCCATCAAGACCTTGTTCTTCTACGCTCGATGCTGTTTTCATCTTGTCAACTAAATGATTATTAGATTCTCTTTTTGTAGTAAGAGGACCATAGAGAAGTTTCAGGCTTCCATTGTCTTCCCTGTTAGTTCCAGGATGACCCTCTCACCTTCAGTGTTCATCTAGGACTTCTAAAAGGGCTCTGATTGTGAAGAGGTGGGGCAAAATTCACAAGGCCACAGGGAGAAGGAAGAGTTTCCAAAATGAAAACAGATATTCTATCACCAGAAAGAATAGTTCGGAAGAATGACTGTGAGGAATTACAAATAATAGCCTTCCTCCATTAGTTAATAATTTTTCATGTCAAGCAGTAGAATGCTCATCTCCATCTGATTTATTTAATAAGTAAATTAAAGTAGTTTTTTAATCATGTAACTTAATACAGGCATTTCTAGTTTTATTGTGCTTATTAGCTTTATTGTGCTTCATGGATACTATATTTTTTTACAAATAAAAATTTTGTGGCAACCCTGTTTTTAGCAAGTCTATCAGCACCATTTTTCCAACAGCATTTCCTCATTTCCTTTCTCTGTGTCATCTTTTGGTAATTCTTACAGTATTTCAAACATTTTCATCATTATTATATTTGTATGGTGATCTGTGATCAGCAATCTTTAGTGTTACTACTACGATGCACTGAAGCCTCAGATGACGGTTAGCATTTTTCAGCAATAAAGTATTTTTAATTAAAAAAAGAATTATAGACAGATGCAATAGAGAATAGCAGGGAAATTAAGCAAAGATTTTGAAGTCAGGAACCCTGGGTTTGAATATAAACGCAGCAACTAGCTAATTACATGACTATAGTCAAGTTATTTAAACTTTCGGAGCTTTGGGTTCTTCACCTGTAATAGTTCCTCAAACAGTTAATGTAAAGGTAAATTAGCTAGAGTAAAGCACCAAATATACAGTCAGTACTTTTAAAAAAAGTCCCCATTAACATTCCTGTGCTATCTTCATAGTTGTGGAGATTTTAATATTAATTGACATGCCGTGCATAGTGTTAGTTCCCTTACGTACATCATCTGTAATTTGTATGACAACCACAGCCAGAAACCATGGTTAGATAGAAGTCTCTCATTTCATTGTGTTAAATTGGTTGGAGAAGAAAAGGTCTAGAGTCACGGGAATCCATCAAGAGGCTATCACACGTTCAGATGGGGAGTTCTCTTTAAAACGGTAGTAGTGAGATGGAGAAGGAAAAACTACTTAGGATTTGGCATTTGGAGGACAGATGTTGTAACTGATTGGCTATGGTGGCGAGGAGTAGTAAGGACTTAAATAATAACTCTTTTCATCTAATCCCTCTGACTAAAAACCACTCATGATAAAGCACTGATTTGGCAGAATATTCTAATGAAGAGGTAAGGTTGTAAAAAGACATACCCCAAAATGACATACTAGGCAGCATTTGACTTCACTCAGTACTAGCAGATATTCCTCAAGTATCTACTATTTCAGAGTCAATGCTAGGCATTAGATAGATATACATAATAAAACTTTACCAACTGAAAGATGTACAGAGGAATGATATTGGTGCTTATCTCGGCTTTTTGGTTGTAAATAACAATAACAACAAAAAACACACCCCAAATTGGCATTCAAAAAGGACTTTTATTGATGAAATAACTGAAGAGTATAGTGCTTTAGAAACAGATGAATCTTGGTACTCAAATGACGTATGAAAAATCTGGATTTTTATGTCTTTTGTCCAGCATCACTCTGCATTGGCTTCATTCTCAGAAAGGTTCTATTTTCATGATGGCAAGATGACCAGCAGCAGCTCCAGACTGTCATCCTACTAGCTAAGCAACCTCAGTAGGAAAAAATGCTTCAACTTCTCATAACTTAATAGTTCCAGCAAATATTGCTGATGGAGATATTAGCCTAATGTGGATCATATTCCCCTTCTTGAACTAGTTACTATGGCCTGGGGTTGGCCCTAATGAACCTCATGAACTAGAATAAAGGAAAATGGCTCCAAAAAGGTTGATCAAAGTGTTATTTCAAGAATCAAGGGAGAATGTATTTTTTTTAAACATCTTTATTAGAGTATAATTGCTTTACAATGGTGTGTTAGTTTCTGCTTTATAACAAAGTGAATCAGCTTTACATATACATATATCCCCATATCTCTTCCCTCTTGCGTCTCCCTCCCATCCTCCCTATCCCACCCCTCTAGGTGGTCACAAAACCCCAAGCTGATCTCCAAGGGAGAATGTACTGAGTGATCAAAAATTACAGATGTCAGCTATACTATCAAATTGATTCAAGCAAGGACACTTTTTGCTACAAATAGCAGAAATTAATTCAAACTAGCTTAAACCAAAATGGAATTTGTTATAAGAATCTCATGGAATCCAAGAACAGGAAGTACAAGAGGACCTTACAAGGAACTGAAATGAGGAAATGAAAATTATTGGCATTACCGCTGCCTCTCTCTCTCTTTATCTTTATAGCTATGTGAAGTCTTTTTCTCTGCAAATCTTCTGTATTTTGAATATGTCCTGTCTCTGTTTCTCAAGGCACAAGACTGTCCCACAATTCTGGAGTTTATATCTCACCCATCTCAGCCACTTGAAAGAGACCAAGATTACCTTCTCTCACTCTCAATTCAAAATTTAGGAGATAGCATCTTATTAGTCAAACATGGATCTAGGGATCACTTTGTTCCAAACAAGTGTGGCATGCAGACTATGTTAAACCCACTCCTGCGTAAGGGGGTAGCTCTTGGAAAAAGGAGGCTATTATAATGTGGATAAAATACCAAAAATAGTCCACTTATGACAACCACACCAACTGTGAGAGAAGCCCTTGTCTTTGCTATGAAACCCCATCATCATCTTCTGGACCTTAGTAAATACACAAAGATACAGAAACTTCATTTTTAAGTAATGCCCATACAACAATATAAAAAATTCAAGGCAGAGCCTCTTAACAATGAAATCCAATATCAAAATCAATACTGCATGTTTAGCACCCTGGTCAGATATGTCAGGAAGCTAGACAACAAGGGAAAACTCACACCACTTGCTTACTTACCTATTGGCAAGTTGTGAACAAGAAATTAATTCATTCTAAAGAACATTTATTCATTTCTTACAAATTTTCAAACGAATTGTCAGAGGTTAATGAAACAGATGAATAAGACAGAATGATTTGCCTCAAAGGTTTAGGGACTAGTTAGGGAGACAGACAACTAAACTGATGATTGGAAAGTAGCTATGATATGTGCTAAAATGGCACGTGCTCAGAATGCTACTGGATTTCAGAGGAGCAAACATCCTGTCTCAAGGAGTGTATCAGTTTGCTAGGTCTGCCATAACAAAATACCACAGACTGGGTGACTTAACAGAAATTTATTTTTTCACAGTTCTTGAGGCCAGAAGTCTAAGATCAAGGTGTTGGCAAGTTTGGTTTCTTCTGTGGCCTCTCTCCTTGGCTTGCAGATGGCTGTCTTCTTGCTTTGTCCTCACATGGTCTTTTCTCTGTGTGAGGGCAACCCTGCTGCCTCTCTAGGTGCCCAAATTTCCTCTTCCTATAATGACACTAGTTGGATTGGATTAAGCCCCACCCTAAAGACCTCATTTATCCTTAATCACTTCTTTAAAGTCCGTATCTCCAAATACAGTCACATTCTAAGGTACTGGGGGGTAGGGCTTCAATGTGTTAATTTGGGGGAGAGGGGACACAGTTCAGCCCTTAACAAAGAGAAAGAGAAATTTTCCAGAAGGGTGATACCTGACTCAGCCTTACATGATAAGGCAGGAGAGGGTCTAACCTTGCAGTAACAAAGGCGTAAAAGCAAGAGTGAGCAGCATGACTTATCTATGGAATCTCAAGTAGTTTGGTATGGCTGAAACATAAGATACATATGAGAGGTTGGAATTTGGTAAAAGATGAATTGGAGAGGTAATTAAGGATTGAATTATAAAAGGTTTGGTATTGGGGTGGGCTAAACCATGGTAACAAATATGCTTCAAAATGTAATAGATAAAACACAACAGTTTTTTTTCCTCCCTCAAATAACAGTCCAGGGTGAGTGTTACTGATTCACCAGGAGCTCTCTTCCACACAGTGATTTAGGGACCAGATTTCCTTCATGTTAAGGCTCTCATCTCTGTGGTCAAGTTTGGGTAGCTATGTCCAGCACTTTCTCTTTAAGGTCTGAACCAGCAAGTAGCACACCTCACTCCTGCTATGTGTCCTTGGTGAGAACTAGTCATATGATATCCCCTGATTGCCTGGTTATGGATGTTGTAATATCATAAGAGGGGTTAGCTGAATAAGCCTTTCATGGATGTAATTCTATTATGGAAAGCATTTTGTACATAGGAGCTGTCTCCATCAGTCTTGTAAGTCATACAAAAGAATTTAGACTTTTATACTGAGAAAGAGAGCATAACTCTGGGGATTTTAAAGCAAGAATGACATAATTAAATTTTAATTTTAAAATAAAAGAAAGAATTTGTGGGGCAATACTAGAGGCAAAGATATAACATTGAGGTTGTTTTGGAAATTCTGGCAGGTGGTTCTGAATTAAAGCAGTGCTGGTAGGTGAGGAGAAGATGAAACAGATTCCAGTGATATTTCAGAAATATACTCATCATGACTCCTGACTGATTTCGTATGAAGAAAGAGGAAGAGGAAAATTCTAGATGTGTAGTGATTTCTGGCTTGGGTGAATGATGAGATTTTGGTAACATTAAATGAGGGGGAACAGGTTGAGAGAAAGTCTCACTTTGAAATGTACTGAGTTTGAGACTTTTGTGGGCTATCCAAATGGCAGTATCCAATGGGTTGTTGTATATGTGAATTATATTTTCAAGAGAGAAGATGAAGCTTAAAAATTGATTTTATAATTATTACAATAATGGTAAGAGGTAATTGAAATCACATGTGGATGAGGTCATCCACAGTAATCATAGATTTACGTAATGACAGAAAAATGTTGATTTCCAATTTCCTTTTTAAACCCCCAAGAAAGATTTAAGTAAAAGGGGAAAGTTTAAATAATGCCAGATTATGAAAGCAGTGATTAGCTGTTTCATAAGTATTTAACGGCGAAAAGAAAACAAAAAATTCTCACCAAATATCAGAGATTCAAATACTTAAAGAAGATAATTATCATGAAACAGAAAATTGTTTCAATTAAGAGAGATTTTCTGAACTTGTCAAGTCTTTACGCCTGAGTATTGCCATTATATATATTTAATCCATAACCCTATGCTCTTGCAAATATCCATCAAGTATGTTCATAAAGCAAGAGGTGGCCAGTTTATTTTTCCATCCATCTTCCTGGCAAATAACCAGCCCCTTTATGGAAACCCTGAGTCACTTACATTTATATTTTCATTAACCTGTTCATTTAAGGATAGGCCCAGTGTAATTACTACTAGATTAAAGATGATCATGTGACCACTGAATTAGAAACATGAATCAAAGACGCCAATGAAAGTTCCTATTCGGTGATTAAAAAATGCCAAATAAACAACTAAATAATATCCAGATGTTAGAAAAATGCTTGAAATTTCTTCAGATGATGCTACTAAATTCAGAAAATAAAAATGTAAAATGTTTTTAAAATATGACACCATCATGGAATACTTCCCCAAATACTATTTCCTTTCAACTAGGAAATTATGATAAATTTTATAAATCATCATTATAATGTTAATAAGGGTCACTTACAAAATATGTTTGAGTTAATTGCACTGAAAATCTCTATAGTGATCTGACTTTTGCTTGTCTAACGTGGTGCTCAGGCTAAGCGTGATGTTTGGGCTCTGACGTATATTCGATTTCTTAGATTTTCATCCTCTTCTGGGTTCCGATTTCTATTTTTATTTCTATGTCACAGAGTATTTTAAAGAAGTCTTCTGCTAAAATGCAGTATGATCTTCCCCTTCTTTTTTTAAAAAAGGATATAAATAGTATTTTTAAATAGATATCTGTAATCCATACTGCAGTCATTTAGCTATAGGATTTGAGTTTGCCTCCTAAGTGCCATCTTTTATTTCAAAGTTAAAGGTTGAATTAAGAGTTAACTCTTACCCAATTTGATGAGTATGAAATTGTAGAACAAACTTCCTATTCTCTGGGATAATATAAAAGTGAAATATACTTGAAAGCAAAACTAAACAATTGATTTAAATGATGCATAAATATAATAAAATATGATTAATTTTTATGTTCTTAAAAGTAACCTTCATTTTCATGTTTTATATTTAATTCACCATGTAAATGATAAAAGAAGCATCGTGGATTTCTTTAATGGGCATAGACAGTCTGAGGCTATCTAAATGGGTTTTTTGGGGGGAGACCAACTTCAAATTGGATTGAAGATACCTAAAAAGCAGTCTCAGGTATATCTACATTTGCAGGGTGCTCTTCACCTAAATATTCCTTTTGATGTTCCCCAGAGATTTAACTGATTCCCTTTGGATAGCATACTCTTCGTGGATTGTGTAGCTTAAATTCACATCCACATGCTAACGGCTCCCATCTCTCTCCTATTCGGATCTCCCACCTCTATAACTAATGGCTGGCTGGACATCACATTCAACTTAACGCCACTCAAAACCTGCTTCCCAAAGCCTGCTCCTTCCCCAGGGCTCCCGTGCCCTGGCCACCATCCCTAGAATCAACCTGAATGACCTCTATTCCCTCCTGTTGTTATATCCATATATGTGCCAATTCTGTCTCTTTCATACCTGAATCTGTCCATTTGTCTCTTTCCCCACTGCAGCTAAATTAGTTCAAGCTGCCTGTGTTACTGCTTACACAAATGCTTTCTTGTTGCCCTCACCCAATCCTCAGTTTCCCTCACCAAAATCTATTTACTGTGTAGCCAAAGACCTCTCTTCCACATCAATTCTCTGTGCGGCAGCCAGAGAGATATTTCTAAAGCATAAATATAACCTTGGCACTTTGTTGATCAGAAGTTTTAAGAGTTTCTCATTTCTCCCAGAATAAATTCCAAACTTATTAGCACCACATATATGGTCCTTAATAATTGGGGCCCTTTAAACTTCTATTCTTTGTTTAGTTCCTTAAATGTACCAGGCTTGTCTACAGCATCTTGAACTTGGATGAAGTTTTTCCTCACCTCAAATTCTAACTTCCCACCTTCACCCCCCCAACCTGGTTGCTTTATTTCATACTCTTTTTCAAGACTTAGCTTTGATTTTACTTCCCTGGTGAATTTTTTTCTGACCAGCCAAGGTTGGATTTTATGTTCTTCTTGTGTATTTCTTCAGCACCCTGTTCTAACTCCAGCATTCCACTCATCATATCAAATT
Organism: Monodon monoceros; assembly: GCF_005190385.1. Lineage (NCBI taxonomy): Eukaryota > Metazoa > Chordata > Mammalia > Artiodactyla > Monodontidae > Monodon > Monodon monoceros. The sequence goes on from NW_021703774.1 coordinate 120,208,528, forward strand.
TCCTCTCTTTCTTCATAGATTGCAAATTTCTTGAAGTCCTCCTTGATGGCAGGGACTATTTTATTTTTTAACCCATGTCTCCTCAGTGCCTAGCACAGACCCTGAAATGAAGTAGGCACTCAGTTAATATTGGTTGATTAAATCAATGGATACCTATTAGATCTTCCTTACATAGGTGTGACAGGTGTTTAAATTTGATTATTACCTGAAAACATCATCTTATCTCAGAAAGGATTCTCTTATCAGTTTGTAATTAGTACCTAAATTTTTTACATAAGGGGAGCATTCATTTTGGTAAAAATAAATAAATGTATAGATAAATGAAGAAACAAATAAATATATACACTTTTAGTAGGAGGTGTGGAAATACCTACCTCTGGAAGGAGGTGAGGAAACTGGTTTAATTCTTAAAACCTTTTGTTTAAGATTGATATGAAGGAATAAATACCTGGATTCCTTAAAAACTGAGTTTCTTCCAGTCCCACTTTCTTCCAATTCAAGTTATCACCTTTAAATAAATTAGGAATAAGTGGACTTTAAATAGAAACAATAACTGGGACAAACTAAGATAGGGATCAATACATTTAGTTTTTTACATTGTAGCAAATAGTGTGACTATTAGAAAATTGCTGGAGGGAGGAAGCAACTGGAGAATCTGACACCTAGGAAGTTTGAGAAAATAGAGGAAAAAAGGAAAGGCTTCCTCTGGTTTTTTTCAGTGCCAGTGTCTGGAAAAACAACAGCAGTGTTCTCCTGAGTACCCAGAGTAGAAGAAATGTGCAATGATGCATAGAAGCCAGCTCTCACATCAGAACGAGTTGTTGGTTTTTCTTTGAGTTTTCAATGCGCATTTAGGAGTGTCTGGAAGTAAAGCATGGCCTGTGCTTTCTATACTCTGATGACCTAGTCTGAGCTTGTCTGAAATATAATGGCACAAATCATACTGTCCTAAACCCACGAGCAGTAAAGGACTCAGGGTATGGCCATTACACACAGAACATTTATTAGCTGTGCTCTATTGCTTAAAAAATCTATTATGCTGAGAGAAGATACATGTTGCGCTACAAGCACTAACTTAAGTTACTGGAGTCAGGTACCTTACAATATAGTTCACACCAAATAAGTGATGTTCTTTTAATAGTTTATTGAGAAATGTTACATGGTCGATCAAAAACACAGAGTTATAGGCATGTTTGGTGGCACTAAATAAAAACTACATCAGCTTGCATCAAGTCCTGTTCTGAATTTCCAATGGCCACAAGTGATTTTTATCTGCTGGATTTCCTCACCCCAAACGCACCATGTTTATGTTCATAACATTCCTATCTTACTCTGAGACCAGCTGCAGTCTCTAATACTAATTTTCTTTTGTTTTTAAATAGCATCCATCTTGTTTTGGGCCAAAGGAGCTCTCTTAAATGTGAAAAATGGGGAAAAATGTGTCTTGGGCAGGAACTCCTCCCCCTTTTGAGTATTTTTGTTGCTACTGCTCCTTCCCCTCTGACTGAAACACTGTTTTCAGCCAGCTGTCCATTTCCTCTTTTCCTAGATTTTAATTGATAAAGTATTTATTCTCCCAGAGGATTGATGAGAGAAAACCAAGTATAAAGTAGATATACTTGGGAGGTGAGGTCTTTCCTGACACTTTTAAATAATGCAGGCCTCGTCACAAACAAGCATGCCTTTCCAGTAAAGAACACTTAAAAAGAATCTAAACAACCTCTGTTCTCTTTTGTTACTTCAACAAAAGAGCTCCAAGTTCCTTAAATCTTGGTTTATTTACGCTGCCATCCAAAGAACGTACGAATGCTCTTCCATTTTGCAGGCTATTAAAATTAAATATTCCTCTGTCAGATCCTCAATCTGATTTTACCTTCACAGTCAATTTTTCTTCCAGACTTTAGATGTCTTGAATTCTGGTATTATATTACAAAATAAAATTCCTAGTGTAGGAGTGCCGTCTAACTTTGGTATGCTATATTTGTTAAATTTTCTGATTAAATAATGAATCAATAAATGAAACCATTACTGAATGAAACACTGCTGTGCCTGTTCTCTAGATTCCACTGTTCTCACTTCAACCTCTACACCTTTGCCTGTGCTAACCTTGCACCTAGCATGCACACTTTCTTCTTCTACATCAGTGGTTGTTGTGTGCACTAGAATCACCTGAGAGCTTGTCAAAACAAAGATTTCTTGTCTTCACCTTAGAGTTCCAAGGTGGGACCCAAGAACCTGCATGTCGAACAAGTTCTCCAGAGATATGAATGACACTGGTCTGGGGACCACACTTTGAGAACACTTACCTAGAGCTCAGGTAATTTCTGAGACATACCTTTGTATCTCACATTTTTGGGGGTGCGGGGGTGATGTTCTCTCCTATGATTTGAATCTGTATTGTTCTCTACCACTTATAAGTCCTTTTCTTCAGTTTTTTATACTTTTAGAAACTTATCACACATGAGTCTGTTATCCAATAACTTGATGCTTTCACATCCTAACCCCAACCATGGTGAACTTCTCACTTCTCCTTGAAAAGACCATGAATCATTGTGACTTCATGTTATTTCCTTTCCCTAGCTTACCTTTAATCCTTTTCAACTTGGTAAACTCTGAGACCTAGTTCTAGTGTCCCCTCTTTTGTAAAGTCTTCTTTGAATTTCTTGGTAATTACCACTTGTACCCCAATTCTTTGCTCTCATGGATCACTGAACTTAATCAATACCATTGAAAGTATCTGTATATGTTCATTCTGAACTCCTAAGAGACTGGAAGCAGATCATATTTGTAGTGTGATCCCTAGTACCAAGCACAATACCTCACTAAAGGCAGTTTTTGAAAGAATACCAATTTTTGGTAAAATAATGTGTGATATAAAAGCAAACACAATCAATAAAATAACAACAAAACAACCAAACAACAACAGCAAAAAGGAATGTGCTATAGATATAACTTCCCCATTGAATTGCCATGTCCAATATTGAAAAATCAGTTAGTAATTTAGGTGGACCCTCTTATTAAGGCAAAATTCCAGATTCTATTAATAATGTAGGCTGAAGACATGGGAACATCCTGAGTGTTCATCAACAGATGATTGGTTTAAGATGTGGTATATATATATATATATATATATATATATATATATATATATAATGGAATGTTACTCAGCCATAAAAATGAATGAAATATTGCCATTTGCAGCAACATGGATGGACATAGAGATTATCATACTAAGTGAAGTAAGTCAGACAGAGAAAGCAAATGTTATATGATATCACTTGTATGTGGAATCTAAAAAAATAAAACAAATGAATCTATATACAAAACAGAAACAGACTCACAGACAGAAAACAACCTTATGGTTACCAGTGGAGAAAGGGAGGGAGAGAGGGATAAATTAGGAGCATGGGATTAACAGATACAAACTACTATACATAAAACAGAAAAGCAACAAGGACTTACTATATAACACAGGAAGCTATATTCAATATCCTGTAATAGCCTATAATGGAAAATAATCTGAAAAAAATGTATATATATATAAAACTGGATCACTTTGCTGTACACCTGAAACTAACACAATATTGTAAATCAGCTAGATGTCAGTAAAAAGAAAACAGTTTAGACTAAAAGCATGCCAAATAACAGAATGATATATTTATTTTTCTTTCTAAGTACTGAGCAGAAAGACTAGGTAAGAAGAAATGAGAAATATCTCCACTTAGTCTAAATTAAACTACCTAGATGAAAATTAGAGGAGGAAGTGAGGAAATATTTAGATTTGCTGGTATATTATAACTGTGTGCAAAAAAAAAAAAGCATCTCTAACATCATCCAAAGTGAGAAATTTCTGAAATTCGTTACCATGACCTCTTATTAACCATTTCCGCCTTTAATGTGCTTCCTCCCAAAGATTTGATTCTTTTCCTCACATCCCTTGGATGCTTTATTACACGTGACTTCAGGATCAAGCCATCTTGGTGGGCTCACTTTGGACATGAACTTCTCCCTTTATTTTTGGTTTAAAATATAAACCACCTGTAACCTCAATGATATTTTGTACAGGATGGTTACTTTTAGATCTGGTGATCAAAATGTACCTTAAAGAGTCAAGAAGAGAAAGTTTAGAGCTGCTAGGTTAGAGGAGGTCCATTTGAGGAAGGAATCATTTTGACAGCTGACATTACAGCTTCTAATAAAATTGACCAACTGTTTCTTGTGGAAGTTTTGTTTCTGCTGTTATAGCTGCTTCTGTCAGGAAAAGAGATCTGGAGAGTGTTTTAGAAAGCATGCTTGTGATAATTCAAATGATAAAGTATCTTATATAACTATGACATTTATATCTTCACATTGATGTAGGCAAATTCTCTGGAATTTGTAATATTGCGTGTATTGCCTTTACTAACATATCAGTGGAGACCTCTAATTTTCCTTACCGTCGATTCATGAGCTTTTTTGAAGTTCAGTATTCCTAAAGCTATGCTGGTGTGGGCAGGCCACTTTTGCTGATATGAAAACCAAACAGGGAGAGACTGACTTTCCCAAACATAAATACAGTTAATGTGAAGCTACAGAGTTAAAGGATGTAGAAGGTTAAAAGAAGTTCAGCTTTGGCAAACTAAATTTACTCAGCAGAGGTAGCTGAATTCCTGAAGTGGAACCATTCACTTTGAGATAAGTGTTATATTTATGGTACAACATCTTCACAGTGATGTATATTACTCTTGTGTATGCTCAAAGACACATGACTGTGAAATAAAAGGAATAGAATTTAATAGGTCAATTTATTGGTTAACTTCCGTAAAAGTCTCAGCTGAAGTTGTTGGTTGAGATGATTTTGTCTTGTGGATAGGTTTGTGTGTGGTTTAATGTGTCCCCCTTTCCAGATAATTAAGAATTAAAATTTCTAATTTTTATCTGTCCTTCTGATGAACTAGGGTAATAAAATTCTGTTCTTAAGTCACAGAGACAAGTATGGGTCACTTACTAAACATAATAAGACCCTGAAAGAGAGCCAATAAAGATTTTTTTCCACCCCAATTTTCAGTCTGAAGTGAATTATATCCTGTGATAAAGTAGTATAGCTACATAATGTTGAGTAAATTTATAAATATTTATGAGCCTCAGTTTTCTCCTTGGTAGTAAGGTGGTAATGCTACTTGATCTGTAGGATGTCAAGAGAATTACATGAGAATATAGGTGAAGAGATTAACAACAGGATGGCATGCCAAAGTTTTCAATAAATTGAGCTATTAGTATCATTGTAAGAACAATGGGATCTTTGAAGATTTTATTCTCAGTAACTAGATCCATTCTCTTCTTCCATGTGGTTATTGATTTCAGTGCTTAGCGCATCCTTTAACTTCTCAGTCAACTACCATGAAAGAGACTATCTCAAGACTGCTTGCAGTGTGGTCACCATCTGTGGGGATATGGCAGTAAATCAAAAAGTTAATGCTTCCCTAACTTCTGAGTTAAAAAACTACCATTACCCCTTCCAAAGTCATTATTTCCAGTGATATCTAAGCACTGGAAGTAAAAGAGTACAGTGAATTTAGCTATTCAAACTGTATGATTGTAACTGTTCTCACTCCCATTGTTTGCTCAAAGGACCAGATCATTGCCCACAGATGAACCAAGTAAAGGGTCTTTGCTTCTCCAGTTATCATTCTCTTCTTTCAGGTTCCCAGCACCTGTTTATTTGGCACCTGCTATGTGCTGGGTCCTGGCAAATAAAAATGAGTCTGAGATCATCTTTGCCCTGCAAAAAAACCAAAACACATTGCATTGTTTGATAATGTATATTTGGGGAAAAACTGCAAATATGTAAATTTATATTGGCAAACATCAAGGAGAAACTGTTTTCCAAAACACAGTACTATGTGGGGAAAAAGATAATTGAAGAAGGCATGATTTTTTTCTGACAGGCTAGATGACAGGGTAGATGCAATTAAAATCCAGGAAAGTTAGTGATAACAGCCACAAGCAAAGAATTAATAAAGTGTAATGTGAACTCAGAGAAGACAGAATTTATTCCTATCGTAGATGGATCTGCAAGGCTTCACAGTTTCTTCAAATCTGATGTGGGTCTTGAGAGATGAGAATAAATTTATTCACTCATCTATCAAACATTTGTCAAACCATTCAGTTTATTTATCAAACCATTTCTAAGCATCAGGCACTATGGCAAGTATCTGAGATACAGAGAAGCTATAGCTTTGCCCTTCAGGAGCTAACAGTCTAGTCATGGAAGAGACAGATATGTAAAAAGTGATTAGACTATAACAGATTTATAATATTAAAATACAATTAATATATTATGTCATACTGATATAATACAATATAACATAATGTAATGTAATTTCTGAAGGAATTCCTGATTCTAACTTGGGTCTTCAATCATGTGTATGTGTCTGTGTGTCTGTGTGTATTTGTGTATGGAAGGGGAATCAGGAAAATCTTCCTAGAGAAGACATTTGAGCTAAGTCTTGAAGAAGAGAACTTCAGAAAGCTGCCCAGTGGGTTGGAGACACAGGAGCATTCCAAGTGAAGAAGGAAGGAAACTGAATATTCTTAGGAAACTGCAAAAACGGGAGTGTCAGGAGTATAGTGTAAGGAGATGCGGAATGAGATCTGGGAGTAGGAATGAGCGTGTGAATTATGATGTAGACATAACGGAGAAGAAGCTAAAGATCGGATAAGGGCCAGATCATAGAAACCTTTGTTCTAAGCACAGGGAGTCACTGAGATGGCTGCTGGGAGTCTGAGCCTGCCATGGAGGAGTCTGGGTCAACCCGATGCATCTTGTTCACCTCTGCCACCCCTCACCCACTCCCAGTCAGCTACGTTGAAATATATACCCTCAAATTCAGGAGCCAGGAAATCAGAACCTATTGGTATTATTTGAAAAACTTGGGAACATGAAATAACACTTTACTTAGTTTGGAATTCTTAGCTTCATCTTTGGATACAGATGTTGCAATTTAGGTCTGAAAATCAAGAGACATAAAGCAGTCTTGTATAGGTGCATACATTTTTTTAAACTTATAAGAGATTTTTTATTTTTCGAGTAATAGTTCAGGAGTGGTTTCTTCCACCTTGAATCGCTTAGAATCTTTACTTCCTTTGTTCTTGGAACATTAACATCTCCATATTTCATTTACTCATTCAGTTCACTAATCTCCCCTACTGGTAGAAGTATTATTGCAAGCACTTTTTTTTTTTTTTTTTTCCGTACGTGGGCCTCTCACTGTTGTGGCCTCTCCCATTGCAGAGCACAGGCTCCGGACGCGCAGGCTCAGCGGCCACGGCTCACGGGCCCAGCCGCTCCGTGGCATGTGGGATCTTCCCGGACCGGGGCACGAACCCGTGTCCCCTGAATCGGCAGGCGGACTCTCAACCACTGAGCCACCAGGGAAGCCCTATTGCAAGCACTTTTAATTCTTCTTTTTCTACTGGAGTTTTTGAAGATCAAAAAAAGCCTTGGAGGCAACTGCAAGTTGAAAGTATTATTTATTTCTCCATCTAGTTAACAGTAACTTGAGCAGCAGAGATAAGAGCCTTTCCTTGTGAACTTCTGGGAATTTAGTAAAGGATTATCTTTCCACTTATTTCCCAGTCCACCACTCTGATATAAACACCACTCAGAGAAACTTGGTTTAGGGTGAAAGCAATGTCATTTTGTACAGAGTGATGTGTGTCACAAAGTAGTTGATTAACTAGGGTAGCCAAAGACAAAGTTAATTATTTGGTCAATATTTTACTAGGTTTTTCAGTTATTACCCATTTTACTTATAATTACTTTTCCCACTATTCTCCATCTGATGTTATGTAAAACATCTATATATCTACACATAATATCATATTTTATCAGAAACCTACAGCTGACCTCATTTTATAAAATCATGTTGTTTGCCGTAAGAAAGAAAATCTTCAGAAAAAGCACCATGGTTTTTAAAAAACCCACATCAGGATATGACAGCAGGATGATAGACAAGAACTACACAGCTTTTACAGTTTGGAGATAAATGGGAAAAATGCCTCTGAGAGTGGATTTCATGAAAAGTATGGGATCAAAGCACTACTGTGTCTGTTAGCCTTTACTGCTACTTTATTTCACTTTATTTCATAAATTCGGGTTAGTCATTAAAAATGTCAAAGGAGTCATATGTTTTCTACAACAGAACAGAACATTACACACAAGGCCAATTTACAAAGCTCCAGTCTGCAGCTTTACTGAGGAATGGAGTTCTGAAAAATCTGTGTTCTGGGGATTTTCTCAGTTCAAAGCAACTAGCAGGAATTTTGCTTAAATCAAATCTTAGAATTGAACTCCCCAGTTTCTAGGTTGTCACTGTGTGTGTTAAAAAAAAATACAGTATCTGTAAATTCCTAAGATAAAACAACAGGCCAATGAAGTAATATGAATTTCTAAACTTTTCTACTGAGTAGCTGTTTTTTCATGATAATTAATACAAGTTCATTCTAATATTAGCAAGCCAAGCAATACAGAAGCATATGAAGATCAATATTATAGTTTCTCCTGCTTCCCTTCCTTCCTTAAAACCACAAGTGTCTTGTATATGTTCCTCCATATCTTTTAAGACACATCTTATACATTAGGAATCAAAGTTAGATATTTTTAACATGGCCAACATGATCTACAATTTGAAATTTCTATATAATGCAGTGGTTTTCAATCATTTTTACAGCAAACAGTTCTTTTTTTCCAAATTAAATCTTTCGTGAAAATTAGGGTACTTCCATGCTTAAAGGTTGATCTCAGCTTAAATGTCACTTCCCCTGGGAAGTCATTTTTATCCCATAAACTAGATCCATAACAAATTCTTGAGGGATTTTTTGGGGTGTTTAATGCTGTAGGTTCCTTGAGGCAGAGTGAGTTAACTATCATTCTGTTATTAGCAGTCTTGTGACATAATAGGGACTATTTGTAGTCCGTATTATGTAATATATATACAGATAAAGGTACAGATATAGATGAATGAGTTTCTTTACTATCAACAGAAAATATTCTTAAGCACTGTAACAGCAGAACCTTATATAGTGCCTGGGAGATATAAAGTTGCCCAGTATTTGTGGAATGAAGAATAATATTTCTCGAAACATTTCAAGTGGCTATAGCATTCTCTGGTGCACAATTTGAAAATAATTAGCTTAGTGGATAGGGCTCCCACAAAGTAGTAAGATATCTGCTTTACAGGTTTGAGTTTTGCATAGCCTCTCTGTGTTTCAGTAGCAATTTCTATTTCACTTGACTTATCTGGAGGCACTTGACATCATCGGCCACTTGGCTTTCCTATTCTTTCCTGGTTCTCCTCTACACCCCAGAAAATTTCTCCTCAGTGTCCTTTGTGGGGGATGATCTCTAGGAATCCAGTATAGCTCTCTTCACCTTTTTATTTGACATGCTCTTTTTTACATGATCTTACCTACTTTTGTGGTCTTAGTTACTGGTGTGTTGGTAGCTTCTGGATCCTTATTTCCAAAGCTCACCATCCTCCTGAGTTCCAGAAAGGATTTCTAACTGTTGCCAGAGAACCCCATTTTTATGTTATTTAGGTGTTTCAAACTCTCAGGTATATAATGCTATATTTTCTGTCATAATTCTCCATAATCATGTGGGGTTTTTTTTTCTCTTTTCTCTATCTTGGTTTATGACATTGGTTGTTGAATCTAGGAAACTGACTCATTTTAAATGATTGTCATATCCTTTACGTATCACCAATTCTTGTTAGTTCTACCTGTTAAATAGCTCTCAAATCAGCCTCATAAAATTTGTTTCCAAAGCTACTGTGTTGAGCCAGAACCTCAAGATCTCTCACATGAATTGTCCATCCTCTGCAATGCTGATAAAATATCTTTTTTAAAACAATCAGGAGACTTCCCTGGAGGTCCAGTGGTTGTGACTCTGTGCTTCCAATGCAGGGAGTGAGGGTTTGATCCCTGTGGGGGGAACTAAGATCCCACATGCTGCATGGCATGGCCAAAAAATTATTAAATAAATACACATTAAAAATAAATAAATACAACCCACCCATTTAAAAAAAGCTTTAAAAAAATCAGGAATATGAACATTTAATTCCTCTACTTGAAAAATATCAGTGACTTCCATTGCCTAATTTTGTAGTCGCTGTGTAACCCCAGGGGGTACAGTTAGGTTCAGGAAGAAAATATTGGGACTTCTCTTTATATTCATTCATTCATATATATATTGATGGATATTTGGATTCTTTCCAAGTTTAGCTAATATGGACAAGTCCACTATGGATAATATTGTATATTCTCTGGGTGCACATGTAAAACTTTCAGGGATATACTTGGCAGTGGAATTGTTGTATAATAGAATAGGCAAATGTCTAAAACATAATATATTAGCAGTTACACAGGCATATACTTTATTTTTAAATGTATTAAAGATATATTGAGTGAGTGTCCAAAATATTTTTTTTTCTGAATAAGAGTATGTGATCAAAAATGCACTGGTTTATAGAATAAAAACTCTCACACCTAGCTCCAAATTCCCTCTTTCATTTCCATTTTTCCAAAATAAGCCTGTTAGGCTCTTGCTGCTACAAGCTTCCATTGCATGTATCACCATAATAGTATTTATCAGGTTGAGTAGCTGTTGTTTATTTCTTGTCCATCTCCTCACCTAGACTTAATGGTCAAGGGCAGACTTCTAGTCAGAATTCTAGTCTCACTCATTTTTGTATCTCTGGTACCTGGCAGTGGTAGCATATGGTAAGCACAAATTTAAATATTTATTGAATGAATGAACTAAGGCAAATGGTAGGAATACCATTTTATATAGCTGAGAAATGAAGTATCACAGGAAAGTCCTGTATACTCTGGGAAAAAAGCATTATATAAATTTAAGCACTAGTGCTTTATGATAGAATTTGATCTATGGTGTTCTGTAGCCTGAATATCAAAATGTGTGTTTTAGTTTAGAATTAATCAAGAAAGCCAACACTCTATTTGCTCTTTATCTTCACCTTAGATGTGCTAGCACCATAGCAGAGTAGTGGAAAATTCTCTTCAGCCTCTAACTTATGTTCTCTTTATCAATATTCCTAGAAGAAGAAGGTTATGTTAGAACAGAAAGATAACTGGGCTAGGAATCAGACAGACCAATATTTGTCTCAGTTCTGTTATTTGTGATTTTACACAAATCGCTCAATTTCTTTGACAATCCGTATAATAATTTAAAAGAGCTATTGCTTATTAGCATGTGTCAGGCAGAGTTATATGCACTTTCCATGAATCATCTCACTTAATAATAAGCATAAATGTTACCCCATTTTACAGAAGGAGTAAATGAGGATCAGAGAGATTATACAACTTCCTCCAGGTCCTAAGACACAAGTTACAAGTCACTTATCTAGTTTCTTTCCCAGGGTTTTAAAAGAATCAAATGAGGTAATCTATGTGAGAACATTTTATAGTTTTTAACACTTTTTCCATTCAACATATATTTATTTACTACTTAGCACATACATTGTTCTGTACACACACACACACACACACACACACACACAAAGAATATGAATTATATAGTCAGCAGTTGGAGGGTCTTGAAATCTTGTACAGGAGATACAAAAATCTATAAATGACAGTAACACAGTAGTGACTACGTTTTCCCTGGGATGAAGATCAGAGAAAACCTCACAAAAGAGATACCATAGAAGTCTAATATGTTAAAAGATGATTGAGATTTCTAGGTAGATGCTGTGTTAAAGGACATACAAAGAAGGAAAGAGCAAGACCAAAGACAAAGGAGGTAAAACACATGCTATCTGGGAAATAATAAGTTAGTCATCGTGGAAGAAATACAGAATGTGGGGCAGCACGTAGCAGGAGATAAAGCCAGAAAGAAGGGTAAGTTAGAGCCGGAATATAAAGGACTTGGGGTTTGACTTATTATATTGAGCTAATGGGTATCACAGAAACATTTAACTAGGCAAGTACTATGATGTTGACAATAAGAATATCAATAATAACTTTTATAACAATAATAATAGATAATATTTACTGAACACTTAATATGTGCCAATAACTACATTAATACATGGCTGATTAACTTAATCTTCACAGTTACCCCATGAGATATGCATCGTTTTTCACTCCATACACTATGCTCTTAGCCTCATTCCCATACTGCCACAATAGCGGTGACTCCAGAATGCCAGCACAGTAAGAAATGACGTGAGACAATCCTACCCATAGGGATGAGAGGCTAGGAGATCAGCTGGGTTTTTTTTTTTTTTTTTGCTTTGTTTTGTTTTCTGAATTTGTATTTACATAGCAAACACATTATTACTTCTTAATTTATTTGGGATGGCTTGAGAGGACTCTGGTAGAGATAAGGAGGTTACAGCCTTCCTTTCCAAAGCTCTCTCAAGGTGTCAGCACTGGAGAGCAATTTGGAAGAAGAGGGTAGATTTACAGGGCATCGTTACCAATTGTTAGTACCTGCAGCAGCTCAACAAAGCTGATGGAGGACACCAAAGGCAATGAAGTAGTAATAATAACATGGTTGGCCCTAACACAGCAAGCTTTCAAGCATGGACAAGCTTATTTATATGTGTGCCCTCATGTCGTGAAATCACTGCTGACTACAGCTTTGCAGGAGAACAAAAACAGGATGAAATTAGTCATGCCTTTCTCACATGCACAAGGAGTCAGCAGGTAGTTTTAACTCCTGACATTTTACTGCTATGCCAAAGCAAACTACACGTTATGGGCAAATCAGCCCTTGTTTTAGGTAGAAAAATATTCTGCCAGTGAGAAACTATGCATTACATATGCACTACAGGGATGCTGGGTGTGAGTTTGTTCCGTTGGAATTTCTAGCCTTACAGCCCCCCTTCTTTCTTCACATTGGGGTACAAGCTGTACTGGGCCCTCTAGTTAATGAATGTGCTTTTTGAAAGGCATGGGTTGTTCATCAGAGACCCAGAAACTACCTCAAGGAAGACCCTTCTATGTCCAAAGATTTACTTGGCTGGGGAAGAATCTAGACATTTGGACAATAACTTGAACTTAAAAACTAGGCTGATTCTATTGCTTGGTCTGCACAGATACTGGTTGTTAGTAAGATACTAGTTGGAATAAATGATGACCCAGATTTGTTAGCAAGGAAATGATGCTCTGTGGGTGGGCAGCACACTGAGTGCCTGTGTAGACACATACTCATGACACTTCCTCCTTTGTACATTCAGAGATGCTTCCATGTTTTTCTGGGTATATTCCTATCTACTACAAGACCGTAAGCTCCCTGAGGGCAAAGACTTTCTATTTTGTTAATTGCTAGTACTTAGAATAGTACTTAGGACATAATATGTTCCTAGTAAGTCTCTTTCGCTCATTATTCAAAGAAATATTGAGCATTTATCATGTTTATTTACAATTTAAATGAAAAAGTGAATGAGTGTATGAATAAAAAAATAAATGGAGGACTTTAATAATCATAGCAATGTATGTAACTAAACTTTACCAGCTTCGTGAAGAGTCTTATCTATAGCCAGTTTATTCATAAGAGTCAGCTTATACAGAATATGTGTAGCATCAACAATATACAAAAGTTGTCAGGATTCTTGATTTTTCCTTTAGTGCTTCTTGTCCTTCGACATCTGGCCACATTTGACGGTCAGTAATAAAATATGACCAACAGCTGCCAAAGTCAGTATTCCCGCTTCAAAAGGGAGAACAGAAGCTAACATTTACTTTGTTACTAGGATGTGCTACATTCTTTCACAAGTTATTTCATTTAATTCTTTTTTTTTTTTTTTTTTTTTTTTTGCCGTATGCGGGCCTCTCACTGTTGTGGCCTCTCCCATTGTGGAGCACAGGCTCCGGACGCGCAGGCTCAGCGGCCATGGCTCACGGGCCCAGCCGCTCCGTGGCATGTGGGATCTTCTCAGACTGGGGCACGAACCAGTGTCCCCTGCATCGGCAGGCGGACTCTCAACCACTGCGCCACCAGGGAAGCCCTATTTCATTTAATTCTTAAAGTAACTATCTGAAATGGTGCTATTATCCCTATTTTATATCTATGAAGAAACTAAATTCCTGCTTCTATTTAGACACGGATGCAGCATTTTTTCTCTTTTCCTATATAATTATTTTTTCATATATGTGTCTTCCCCTCTTGACTAGGGTTGTTGAAAAATGCTTTTTTAACCAAGAACAATCCTTGGCTTTGTATCTATATCTAAAATTCCCATATTACTTATATTTTGGGCTATGGACATGGATATTATATGTCCACGTGCAAACATAATCTGGGGGAGAAACAAAGTAAACCATAATTAATCATTAACACCTTGGTTCAATTTTGTTTCTATGAGATTTCTTTTAGCATGTAGACCCTAAGAAAGTGAAAGCCTGGTCAAAATTATTTTGAAGCCCTGCCCAGTCACAGCGAGACTTTGAAATGCAGTCTGAGCAGCTAAATTACAGAAAGGGTAGGAATCTGCCAGCCCCCCATTTTCTTAAGCCCACTGAGAAGACCGTCACTCAAAACATGAAATTAACCAAAAGGCTGGAAAGACATGGATGACGAGCTTGGTGTGGAGTAGAAAAATGGATCCTCAACCTCTAAAATTTCTCCAGAGACTCTTAATCTGTTTCCTGAACATTCACTTTGTATTGTCACTCATATTCTTTTGAAAAACTCACAGCAGTTTCTACAGACAACAAAGAAATTGAAACAGTTGTCAAGATTAATCAGGCTCCCAACTCTTAGCCCCAGAATTTGCCACAATCGATAGAGCCTCTGTAGAGGGCAAGGAAGTCACTGTGAGCCAGTCCTGCCCCAGTAAGACCTATGGCTCCTTCCTCTTTCGTGAAGACACTTATCACCTTAGGCTGGTGGGACATAAAACTTGGTAAGATGTTTAATGATGGCTCTGTGCCTGTGATCAACGGGAGTTCACCCTAATCCTCTATGACTCTTTCTCTTGGACACTATAGATGGAACTTTCCCTGGCTTCTAATTATTTTCCTCTCTACTGTACAGAGTATAAAGTAGTATTTCCAATAAACGCAGGTTCAGTAAGCAATAGCCATAGTCAATGTTCATCTTCTTTTGTACCCCAGATATAGTAAAACTCGAAATGAAAAATAAATAAATAAATAAAGGCATTTTTCAATAGAAGCAGGAATTTAAAATGCCTATTTAACAGCCTGAATTTTAGTCCCTGTGAATGATATGCTGGCCGAATGGTTTGCTGCCTTAATTAAAATGATATCTAGCCATTTAAATACGTACAATCAGACATACCAGAGAGGTGTTTGAAATCTAAATGCATTCTACCTGGGTAAATATGCTCTGGAAGATACGTTTTCCACTCTCTTTGTTTACTGACCAGCTGTGTTCCCAGATTTCTCAGCTCCTCTCAGGTTACAGGAAGCAAAAGTATTTCGTGATGGGTTCTGAGAATTAGAAAAAAAAAATCAAGGAATGGGCTCTTGATCACACGAGGCAAAATGTACTGTACACACCATCACCTAAATGTACTGACTAGTAAAATTTCCTTTAAGTAAAGGGAAGAATCATGTGGCAAAATTACTTCTTTGTCGCCATTTCAGAATTCAGGACCTCTTTGGTTTGGGTTAGTTCCCTGCAGACAAACTGCAGGGCAGAGTTGAGTCTCTGGGTCAGACTATCAGAGGAATAAATTTCTATGGCTCTAGCAGGAGTCGGGGAATGGGAAGAAAGATGTAGAACCCAGGCTTTACAGATGGCCTGCTTGAACAGAATGCAGTGTCATTCCAAACGAGCCCAGGGCACTGTCTCTGGCTCTGTGCTGTTTGTGATTCTACTTCTTACTGAAAACCAGAGCTTCAGTTTGTACCTCTGAATAAGTGTCTAAGAAACTATGCCTATTTCACCAATATGGATATTTTAGGCTTAAATTGTGTAATTGCAAATTGTTTTAATTCTTTGCTTCATTTTGCTTGGACATTTGTATCCCATGTATGTGGTATGTAGGGAGTTCTACCTACATATTAGCTATCATCATTTGCTGTGGGAACTTCAACATGAAGTATAACACAAATTGGAAGCCTATTTGTTCATGTTCAAAACCCAACCATAGAATCAGCATGCTAGTGCTGTCAGAAGCCACGGGATAGTTTATTCTAATGGTTTCCTGTTCTTGATGAGAAGAGAGAGGCCCAGAGTTTTGAAGGGACTTGCCCAAAACCATACCTAGACTTTAAGTACGACCAGCTCTGGGGTTGAGACTTCTGATGCCTAGTTCCTATGGCTCAGATACAGAGTGATCATTGCTTAATCAAAGTACTCGAGATGCTCTAGAGAAAAGGTAAATTTTTGTTTGGGAACAAAGTGAACAGCTTCCAAATTTGAATTCTGACAGAAATTGGTGAGATGAACAATTATATTAGAGGCTCTTAATAATTGCTAACACATTTGGGGACTCAACAACTGTTAAGTTTGTTCTGACTTTCAGAGATTGTTAACAAGTTGGTAGAAAATAATCAGGCTCTCCAAACTATCTAAATGGATACAATTTGACCCCATATTCTCTGTTTTTAACCAGTATACTAGATTTATATCCTCATCACTTCCTTCTTGGTTATTTTATAGGAATAATCATCTCTTTTAAGGTTTTTGTAAGTCTTAACCAGTATACTTCCTTTCCAAACTCTCCATTCATCCATTTGCTCATTAAATCATTTATTCAACATGCACATAGACATTATCACATGCCAGGACACAAAGATGTATAAGACAGTTTCTCTTCTCAGAGTTCGTAGCCCGGGAAGGGGAACATAGATTGTAACAGAAAATGACAATTCAAAGATCTGAGATTGAAGTTGATATACACATGAAAATCACCTGCACAGTTCTGTGATTTTCTCTAGTAAGGTAGATTACAATGTGCTTTTATGTAAATGCTTCTTACACTAAGCTTGTGAGGTAGGCAGAATAAACAGAGGTCCCAAAGACGTTAAAATGTTATCAGTAAATCTCAGAGACCATATCTGTCCTGTTCCCCCTGTGACTTGTGCACAAGTTCCTGGCATACACAGGGAGCTCAATAAATACTTTTTGACTGAAAGACTGAACATAGCCAGTTAATATGAAACTGAGCTTTAAACTCAAGTGTCCAAATCTTGAGACCAGCATTTATTCTGTTGGATCCATATTCAGTGTCAGCTGTGACCATTCCCTCTCTTTGCTCTTCAGAACAATGATTCTCATCTACCTTGAGTCCCATCTACTTGAGATAAAGCATGCCAATTAATTAATGCTTCTGAAGCTGCTGCCCATATATTAACAAACTTAACAATGGTATCAGATGAAGCAGAAGATGACTGTTTCTCTAGGTATTGCACCTCAGTTGAGTAGCTAATTTTTATCAGAGGGTCCATCAGATCACATCAGAGAGGTGATCGAACTGCTCCCTTGCAGAATGCCAGCCTTGGGAATTCTGTGGCAAGTTTATGAGAATAGTGCAGAGCCAGAGATGTGACATTTTCTAATGACAAATGACTATATTTGTTTCTGAAATGCCCATATTTTTCATCATTAAATG
Source organism: Monodon monoceros (assembly GCF_005190385.1). Classification (NCBI taxonomy): domain Eukaryota; kingdom Metazoa; phylum Chordata; class Mammalia; order Artiodactyla; family Monodontidae; genus Monodon; species Monodon monoceros. The sequence continues at coordinate 120,226,113 of NW_021703774.1, forward strand.
ATGGACATTATAAAACTAGGGCTATGATGATGTCAATTACGACAATAATGAAGTGAATAATAAAAAGAAAAATGGGTACCACTTATTTAGACCCAACTACGTTCCAGCAATGTGCCAAATGATTTGTACATGTTATCTTAAACAAATCCTAACAATTCCATGACATTGATAATATCAATTCCAGTTTGCAGGTAATGGAGGTACATTGTCTTTAATTAAATCCAAATATTCAATAAGTACAATTTATTCTTAAAAGATTGTGTTTTTCTCTCTTTTACTTACAGCCACATTCATCTATTTCTCTTTCCACACACACATAATATTAGATAAAGTACAAGTGTATCACCTGTAACAAAGGGCAAACCAGCAGCTGGTTAAACAAAATATTGAACACCATGGAATACTTCCCAGGTTAAATGTAACTTCCTTAATCTGATAAATGGCATCAATGAAATTCTGTAGCTTAATATCATACTTAGTATTTAAAAACTGAACGCTTTCCTCCCAAGATAGAGAATGAGACAAAGACGTCTGCTCTGTATTTCACATTGTACTGGAGACCCAGCCAGGGAAATAAGGCAAGAACAAGAAATAAAAGAAATACGGATCAGAAATAAAGAAATAAAACTTTCGAGTTGAATAAATCAAATTCTCTTCCCCCCAAAAAAAATTTTTTTAATTTTTTTTTAAAAATTAAAAAAAAAGAAATAAAACTTTCTTTATTCATAGATGACTTCAGTGTCTATGTAGAAAACCCTAAAGAATTTTTAATAAGCTATTGAAACTAACCAGTGAGTTTAGCAAGATTATGGGATACAATGTTAAATTTTGAAAATAAATAACATTTCTGTACACTAGCGATGAATAATCAAAAATGGAAATTAGGGCTTCCCTGGTGGCGCAGTGGTTGAGAGTCTGCCTGCCGATGCAGGGGACACGGATTCGTGCCTCGGTCCGGGAGGATCCCACATGCTGCGGAGCGGCTAGGTCCGTGAGCCATGGCCGCTGAGCCTGCGCGTCCGGAGCCTGTGCTCCGCAACAGGAGAGGCCGCAACAGTGAGAGGCCCGCGTTCCGCAAAAAAAAAAAAAAAAAAAAAAAAAGGAAATTAAAAGACAATACAACTTACAATATCATCAAAAATATGAAGTAGGGATAAAGTTGATAAAATATGCACAAATTTGTACGCTGAAAACTCTAAAACATTGTTGAGAGAAATTTTAAAAGACCTAAACAAATGGAGAGATATATTGTGTTCACAGAAGACTCAATATTGTTAAGATGGCAATCCTTTCCAAATTTACCTGTATATTCAAGGCAATTCCAATCAAAATTTCAGCAGGTAGTTTCTATAAAATGATAAACTGATCATAAAATTTGTAAGAAAATGCCAAGAATAGCCAGAAAAACTTTGAAAAAGAAGCAAAATTGGAGAATTTATACTACCTAATTTCAAAACTTATTATAAAGCTAAAGTAATCAGAGTATGATATTGACATAAGGAAAAACATAGATCAGTGGAACAGAATAAGAATTCAGAAATGGTCCTACACATATATAATCAGTTGATTGATTTTTACAAAGGTGCCAAAGTAATTCAATGGTGAAAATAATCTTTTCAACAATGATGCTGGAACAATTAAATACCCATATGCAAAACAAAATAAAACAAAAATAAATGAAAACTCTCCACTCTTACCTCATACCATTTATAAAAATTAACTCAAAATGGGTCATAGACTTAAGTATTTAAGAGTTAAAACTATAAAACTCTAGGAGAAAACATAGCATAACATCTTGGTCACTCTGGGTTTGGCAACGGTTTTTTAAAAATAGCACCCAAAAAGTTCATGCTATTAAATTTTAAAAATTGCACCTTACCAAAATTAATATCTTTCTCTTTTCCAAAGACTCTGATAAATAAAAAGGTAAGTCACAGCATGTGAGAAAAGATATGTGAACATATAACTGACAAAGTGTTTGGGTCTATAATATACAAAAAACTCTTACAACTCAGTAAGAAGGCTAACATTCTAATAAACAATGGCAAAAAATTTGAAAAAACACTTCACCTAAGAAGTTCTATGAATGGAAAATAAGCACCTGAAAAGATGTTCAACCTTATTAGTCATTAGGGAAGTGAAAATTAACTACACACCCACTAGAACAGCTGAAATGAAGACTGATCATACTATCTGTTGCTGAGGATGTGAAGCAACTAGAACTCTCTCTTTCACTATTGATGGAAATGGAAATTAGGACAACCACTTTGGAAAACAGTTTGGCAGTGTCTTAAAATGTTAAACATAACACATACCATATGACCAGCTATTCTATTTCTAGTTATTTACCCAAGAGAAATAAAAGCATGTCTCGACCCAAGACTTGTACACAAATATTCATAGCAGCTTTGTTTGTAATAGCTCAAAGCTAAACTGGAAACAATTCACAAGTCCATAATGGATAAGCAAAGCAAATTGTGGCATATACATACAATAGAATACTACTAATAAAAAGAAACAAACTATTGATATATGGAAAAGCATGGATAAGTCTCAAAATAATTACAAATGAAACAGCCAGGCAAAAAATGCATACTTCATAATAATATTTGTACAAAATTCTAGAAAATGCAATCTACAGTGACAAAAAGAAGATTGCTGGTTGATTGGGCTTGGTGGTAGTCATGGAGGGATATGTTACAAAGGGGCACAAAAAAACTTTTGTGATGGAAGTGTGTGTTCTGTTTCCTGATTGTATGGTTTCATGTGTGTATACATATGCCCCAAGTTATCAAATTGTATACATAAATATGTGCAATTTGTTTTATGTTGATTATACCTCAATGTAACTATAAACATAAAGACAAAAAGAAGATAAAATAGAAGGCTTCTTCTCTCTCATGTTTCAGAGTGAGTGTAACTATGACACGGCTGATATGGTAGTTCTGTGGTATCTGGTACTCAGCCTCCTATAGTCTTTGTGCTCTGAAATTCTCTACAGGCAACTTTCATCTTGTGGTTTAAAATAGCTGTTCCAGGGCTTTCCTGGTGGCACAGTGGTTGAGAGTATGCCTGCCAATGCAGTGGACACAGGTTCATACACCGGTCTGGGAAGATCCCACGTGCCGCGGAGCGGCTAGGCCCGTGAGCCATGGACGCTGAGCCTGCGCGTCTGGAGCCTGTGCTCCAAAACGGAAGAGGCCACAACAGTGAGAGGCCCGCGTACCACAAAAAAAAAAAAAAAAAAAAAGCTGTTCCAGCTCATTCCATTATCTTCATATGATAGCCAGTGGAAAAGAGTGGAAAGTAGTGGAAGACAAATCCTTTCTTTTAAGGGCATAAACTGGACTTTGAACACATCACTTATGCTAACATCCCATTGAACTGTGCTACATGACCACAACTTACCAAGGGAGGCCAGGAGATCTAGTCTTTAAACTGAGCTATCATGTACCTAGCTAAAACTCAGTTACCATTACTAAGAGATAAGAGTTAGAAATCTCTACCCACCCACCCCTGCAAATATAAACATCTTATATGAAATTTCACTTGAACCAAAGCAATAAATAGGCTATTGATTATGTTACAGTTTTTAAAGTTCACAGATCAGAAATATTCTCTTTTTCTAAGGTGGAATGAGCTAGGTACTACATTGAGGAAGAAAAGAATGGTCTCCTGGATTCTATAATCAGAGTTCAAAGCTGTGTTGGATGTTGAGAAGATGTGACAATTGCCTATGATTTTGCAGCATCTTGTAATTATATTATCTTCTCAAAAGCACCCAAAGTCATTAAAACTTTGAATTCTTTGATCTATGGCCAGCCAGGTCCACCAATATTTCTTTGAGTCTGCATAATGTGTTTAGATCTCAATGAAACATTAGAGAAATATTTGATGTTATTATCATCTATTTTCTAAGAAATGATTTTTTCCCAACATGATTGTGAATATTTAAGATTATGAAAGTACTAAGAAATGTTATAGCTCTGCTACAAAAAGCAGGGGTCTCTTTTTCTTCCTGAAGATTGATTAATAGAAGATGAAGGCGACCTGCTGAAAGTGAGTAATAATAGCTATAAACGTTATTCATCTGGAACCCTTTTATTCATTGTGGAATCAAAAACAAACAAATTTTTATTTCCACTTAAGCTATAATACTATTTACCCTCTGAATTTCAGAGAGTTTTATTTAATCTAACCTCATTTTAAACTTTGGATAAAATGGTCTTAAAAACTCCATGATACGGGATTCTATCTCCCTCTTTTCCCTCCTATTTACAGTGCGGTCTGTTTCTGCCGTTCTATATTTTTTGTCTTCCCCCAGTTTATTTTTTCTTCTCCTTTCATAGAACTCACACTTTCAAAGTATTTTGAATTCAAAGCTTACTACTAACCATTTTAAAGGAAAGAAGATTAGAATGAAGAGAAGAAAGATGTATCTATAAGTGTCACATGGGTACTACCAGATTTCCAGAACTTAGGGAAAAAACATTCTTTGAAGATAACCCTCTCCCTTGGTCCTGTGAGAGTATTTGATGTTATCAAAACATGTGCTCTAATTTTTGGTTTGGAAAACAAGAATTATCACTGTAACTATGGTGAGGGAAATTTATAGATGAATATGACTGAGCATAAATGCCAGAAAACAGATGTTAAAAAGGGAGTATAGTGAGTTAGGAAAAGTTAGATACAAGTGTCTCTAATCTAGCTTGTTTGATTGTCCCTCTATAGTTCTACCAGTCTGATATTTTGTTCAGGTTAAGCACATTTGAGTTTCAATCTAGAATGATAAATTTTACACCTTTGACATCCTTGTTTTCGTGGCTTTTGTGATAGCGAATTAGGATCCTACTGCCAGTACACTGTTCATGACATTTTTTAAAACCAGTGCTTGTTTGATTTGTTTCTTCTATTTTGTAAATGTCACCCCTTTGTGGGCATTCTCAGCAGAAGGGAAGATTGAAGTATTTTTTTAAACAAAAAATTAGGTCTCCTGGTTTTTAGGTCATTGTTTTTCCCTGGACAAAACAAACGTTCTGAGTTTTTAAGGTATTTGTTTAAAGTCAGTAAAACACTCCTGCCGTCATTCAGCCTCTTGGGTGTAACTGGTTAGACAGGAGGACATGTATTGGGGATGAGCTGACAGATCCCACAGCTGTGACCCTGTCAACCAGCATGTGGCTTTATGTAGAACACAAGTGTCATTTAGCGTTTGGCAGCAGAAAAGGCAAATGAGTTCATTTTGAGCATGGGGATATTCTTTTGGACTAAAACTGCACACCAGCAGTTTTCTAGAGAAGTGCTTTCCTTTCACTGTTCTCAGTTCCTTGCAATTTCAATAAAGTTGTGATCATGTTGAAACTGTTATTTATTAATGCTTATTGATAACAATAATAGGTAACAATTATTGAGTGCCTGCTAAAGTGCCAGGCAATATACTAATTTCTTTGCGTGAAATATCTCAAATGATCCTCACATTAATTCTATGAAGCTTGTACTACTGTAATGTGTGTTTACAGATGGGGACATTGAGCCCACAGTTGCTAAGTGGTGAAGTGCACACAGCAGTTCAGTCCTCTGATTCTTAGTGGATACATTTCCTCATCAAACTCCCTGCAATAAGAGAGAATGAAGAAAACTAATGCTCCTTATAGGCACCCATCATTAACTTGAGATATATTCCTTTTCCTTCCTTGTAATACCCTATATGACACACATTCAAGGATATTTTTTAAAAGCTACAATAAAAACATCCTTGTCAAGTAGCTCTTGATAGACCTGAATATTTTACTTCACTTGTGGGTTAATGTTTCTACAGATCATCTGATCTCAACCTCTTCCTAGCTTCATTTCCTGCCAACTCCACACGTCAAACTGTGTGCAGTTACCCCACATCCTGTGAGCTCTCATACTTCTGGACCTTCAAATATGCTTCTGCCAGGAGTGACCTTCTGCGTTTAACCATCCATGAGGCTCTTTCGTGGGGCCTTCTGAGACTCCTCCAGGCAGAATGACTTGCTCCTTCCTCTGATCCCAAGTCAATTCATATAAATCTTGATTATACAATGTTTTCAGTATAGGTTTTTGAAAGAATAATATATACTTATGTTAAATAATTAAAACAGTAAAAAATGGTTTACAATGTAAAGTATGTCTCCCTCTCATGCTTGACATACAGGCAGGCCTCTCTTAAGGCAGCAATTATTCCCATGATAGCTACACACAGAAACACATATGCACACATAGCTCTGGGTTGTAAAAGATTGGAAGCCTGTCTAAGAAACACAGTGTTCTGAATCTTGCTTTCTTCTCTTGACAATATCTTAGACTTCTTTCTATATTAGTATATAAGCTTTATTATTTTTAATAGCTCTAAATATTTTAATATGGCATACCGTACTTTACTTACCCATCTTCTTATGATGGACATTTGTACTGTTTCTAGCTCTTACAAACAATGCTGCAATAAGTACCCTTGCTTGTATGTTTATAAAGAAACCAAATGTATACAAGAATGGGACTTGAAGTCAGATTTCCAGGGTTTGAACGCTGGATCTGTACTAGTAGCTCTTTTAATTAAGTTATTTAACCTCTGTATGCTCCAATTTCCACTTATGTAAATAGGGATTTAATAGTAATTTCATAGGATTTTTCTGAGGATTAAGTGAGTTACTACATGGAAAGAGCTTTAATGTCCAATATACAGTAAGCACTTGATGATGTTTACTGCTATTAATACAAAGGTCATACGTCTTTGGGCACTTGTGTGAGTATGTCTTTAGGATAAATTCCTGGGAGTGGAATTCTTGGGTACAGACATTTATAATTTTTATAGCTACCCATCTTAATTGGGTTCCTTTAGAAGCAGACCCTAAGACAAGGATCTAAATACAAATATAGTTTATTTTGATGCTGAAGGAAAATCTAAGAGTGGAGAAGTGAAACAGGAAGAAAATGTAGCTAATAAAGGGTGTACTATCAAGCCAATCACCACTTTGGGTACTTGGAGCTCAGTCCTACTGAGGAAACTCAGAACCAGTATTGACACAAGCCTCAGAATTATCTTGAGGGAGCTGGCTTCTTGGCACACTAAATCTTGTCCTGTCAGGTCAGTCATTGTCCAAAGGCCATTGCATGATCCGTGGAGCAGTGGCTTCCAAAAGCAGAGTGATGGGAAAGCTCTGCCGTGGTTCTGGCAATAATGGGTTCATCTGGAGAGAATTTTTTTTTTTTTTTTACAGTACGCGGGCCTCTCACTGCTGTGGCCTCTCCCGTTGGGGAGCACAGGCTCCGGACGCGCAGGCTCAGCGGCCATGGCTCACGGGCCCCAGCCGCTCCGCGGCATGTGGGATCTTCCCGGACCTGGGCACAAACCCGTGTCCCCTACATCGGCAGGCGGACTCTCAACCACTGCGCCACCAGGGAAGCCCTGGAGATAATTTTGAAAGAGTAACAAAATTGACTAAAAATTATTCTGATTTTTATCATCATGTTATGCTGGGAATGCTCTATAACCTTAATTATAAATTACTCCTCCCCTCAGGGGCACTCCCCACCTTGATTCCCTGTAGTCCACTGCCTGTAAGATATTAATTCCCCAACAATTTTGGCCTATTTCACAGGCAGGTAAAGTGGGTTTTATTGGCCAGAGAAGGAAAGAAATGCAGGTGCTGGCAGTTGGAAGCCTGACCAGCATGAACTGAAGGGGAAGGGATAGACGATAAGGTCAGAATACCAATAACATCCACCACAGGTGAACCTGTCCCACACTGACCATCTACACAAGTTCATTACCATCTGTACTGCTTGAAGTTTTGCCCACAGTAGTGATAATTTTTCCTCACTACTGTCTTTCATGACCACCCCTGAGTAGAACTGTGTTGTGTAAGAGTCTATTTTCAGCTCACATGATATACTGAGCCAACGCCACTATGAATCAGACCTGGGTTTTATTGTCCTCTGACAACTGGTTATAGGATCTCTCTGTGAAGTCATAGGTGTGACCTGAGGGAGAGAAATTCATTTAACAAGTTAAGAAATATGGGGGGCTGGACTGCCAGCTCATGTGATTTAGTTGTTTCCGCCGGACATGCTCACATCTGATCGTAAATGTACTCTTGTATGATGGGTTACTGCTGTGCCTGCCCAACCTAATGAGCTGGAGAGTCTGACAATAACTGGCTCCAGTCAATCACTTGATATCCCATAATGAGGCCCAGTTTCTACTAGGTCCAGTAGCAAACGAAGAGCTGTTTTCTGAATGTTAAACAGTTCTTTTGAAGACTTCTGGCTTTCATATTGTATCCTGATTGATAGATGAGTCTCTCACTTTTTTTCCTCAGCATACCTATGACACTAACAGCAGCCAGCCAACTCCACTGTCCTTACAATTCCCATTATCCCCTTATCTCTTATACTCTAGAAATATTGCACAAGCCGGTGTATACCCTTCATCCCATATCCCAACCTATTTCAGCAGGTGATGATGGAATTTGGAAATCAGGCCTGCAAATGCTGAAACTTAGGGGCATGGGGATACAGGCAGGGAGCCAACAGCTTCTGCTACGATATTACTAAATTATCTTCCAGAGAAGGCATTCATTTTACATTTCCACTAACAAAATGCAAGATGGCTGTTTTTATGCATCCTTACCATCTCAATATATTATCAAATATCAAAGCCTAATCTGATAAGCTTTTAAAAATAGTACTTCATTCTTTTATGTGCATTTCTTTATTATGAAGTTACATCTATTTTCACACATATGAAAACCACTGATATGTCTTTCACTATGAAAAAATCCACTGGCAATCCCTTTTTACATACTTTGCCATTTTGTCTATCTGGTTGTTGGCCTTTTTTTCTAATGATTTGTCAAAATTCTCTCTATACTAAGGAAATTAGCCTTTTGTCAAATGTCCAATAAATTCTTTCCCACTCTTATATTTGTCTTCTTTTGTTGTTTATAATATTTCTTGTTTTCCTGAAAATCTTTTTATATAGCTATGTGTTTTAATCTTTTCTTTAATGCTTCTTGCTTATAAAGATATCCCTATTACTAAAATTATAAAAACAACTCTCCTCTGGTTTTCTCTACTTATTTTAATTGTTGTATTTTAATTATTTATGTTCTGATCTCTCTTGCTAGTCTTTAACAACCTGAAAAGCACATTTCCAGGACATAGAAAACATTAAATTAATGATGGTTCCCTCTCTTCCTTCCCCTCTTCTTCCTTTCTATCTTATATATTTTTTCTAACCTCAATAACTATCAAGGTACCTGGTATATAGTAAGTGCTCAATCAGCTCTTTTTTACTGAAATATAGTTGACATACATTATGTTAGTTTCAGGTGTACTAGGTAATTATTTGACATTTGCATATATTACGAAATGACCACCATGATAAGTCTAGTAACCATCTGTCCCCATACAAAGTTATTACAATATAAGTAATCACATTTCTTATGCTGTGTATTACATCCCCATGACTTATTTATTATAGAACTGGAGGCTTGTACCTCTTAATCCTCTTCATTATTTCACCCACATCCCCATCCCTTTCCTTCTGGCAACCACCATTTTGTTCTCTGTATCTATGACTCTGTTTTCATTTTGTTTTGTTTGTTTTGTTTTCTAGATTCCATATATAAGTGAGATCATATAGTACTTGTCTTCCTCTATCTTAATTCTTTCACTTAGCATAACACTCTCTAGGCCAATCTATATTGTCACAAATGGAAAAATTATTGATACTTTTTTTTTAACATTTTTATTGGAGTATAATTGTTTTACAATGGTGTGTTAGTTTCTGCTTTATAACAAAGGGAATCGGCTATATACATACATATATACCAATATCCCCTCCCTCTTGTGTCTCCCTCCCACCCTCCCTATCCCACCCCTCTAGGTGGACACAAAGCACCGAGCTGATCTCCCTGTGCTATGCGGCTGCTTCCCACTAGCTATCTATTTTACATTTGGTATTGTATATATGTCCATGCCACTCCCTCACTTCATCCCAGCTTACACTCCCCCCTCCTCATGTCCTCAAGTCCATTCTCTACGTCTGCGTTTTTATACCTGTCCTGCCCCTAGGTTCTTTAGAAACTTATTATGTTTTTTAAGATTCCATATATATGTGTTAGCATATGATATTTGTTTTTCTCTTTCTCACTTACTTCACTCTATATGACAGACTCTAGGTCCATCCACGTCAATACAAATAACTCAATTTCGTTTCTTTTTATGGCTGAGTAATATTCCATTGTATATACGTGCCACATCCTCTTTATCCATTCATCTGTCGATGGACATTTAGGTTGCTTCCATGTCCTGGCTATTGTAAAAAAAGCTGCAGTGAACATTGTGGTACATGACTCTTTTTGAATTATGGTTTTCTCAGGGTATATGCCCAGTACTGGCATTGCTGGGTTGTATGGTAGCTCTATTTTTAGTTTTATAAGGAACCTCCATACTGTTCTCCATAGTGGCTATATCAATTTACATTCCCACCAACAGTGTATGAGGGTTGCATTTTCTCCACAACTTCTCCAGCATTTATTGTTTGTAGATTTTTTGATGATGGCCATTCTGACTGGTGTGAGATGATATCACATTGTAGTTTTTTTTAAAATAAATTTATTCATCTACTTATTGGCTGTGTTTGGTCCTTGCTGTGTGCAGGCTTTCTCTAGTTGCAGCGAGCAGGGGCTACTCTTCATTGTGGTGCGTGGGCTTCTCATTGTGGTGGCCTCTCCTGTTGCAGAGCATGGGCTCTAGGCATGCAGGCTTCAGTAGTTGTGGCATGTGAGCTCAGTAGTTGTGGCTCATGGGCTCTAGAGCACAGGCTCAGTAGTTGTGGTGCACGGGCTTAGTTGCTCTGCACATGCGGGATCTTCCCAGAGCAGGGCTTGAACCTGTGTCCCCTGTATTAGCAGGCAGGTTCTTAACTACTGTGCCACCAGGGAAGCCCTGCATTGTAGTTTTGAGTTGCATTCCTCTAATGATTAATGATGTTGAGCATTCTTTCATGTTTTTGTTGGCAATCTATATATCTTTTTTGGAGAGATGTCTGTTTAGGTCTTTTGCCCATTTTTGGATTGCGTTGTTTGTTTTTTTGGTATTGAGTTGCATGAGCTGCTTATAAATTTTGGAGATTAATCCTTTGTCAGTTGCCTCATTTGCAAATATTTTCTCCTATTCTGAGGGTTGTCTTTTTGTCTTGTTTATGGTTTCCTCTGCTGTACAAAGGCTTTTAAGTTTCATTAGGTCCCATTTGTTTATTTTTGTTTTTATTTCCATTTCTCTAGGAGGTGGTTCAAAAAGGATCTTGCGATTTATGTCATAAACTGCTCTGCCTGTGTTTTCCTCTAAGAGTTTGATAGTTTCTGGCCTTACATTTAGGTCTTTAATCCATTTTTAGCTTATTTTTGTGTATGGTGTTAGGGAGTGTTCTAATTTCATTCTTTTACATGTAGCTGTCCAGTTTTCCTAGCACCACTTATTGAAAAGGCTGTCTTTTCTCCACTGTTTATTCTTGCCTCCTTTATCAAAGATAATGTGACCATAGGTGCACGGGTTTATCTCTGGGCTTTCTATCCTGTTCCATTGATCTATATTACTGTTTTTGTGCCAGTACCATATTGTCTTGATTACTGTAGCTTTGGAGTATAGTCTGAAGTCTGGGAGCCTCATTTCTCCAGCTCCGTTTTTCTTTCTCAAGATTGCTTTGACTATTCAGAGTCTTTTGTGTTTCCATACAAATTGTGAAATTTTTTGTTCTAGTTCTATGAAAAATGCCAGTGATAGTATGATAGGGATTGCATTGAATCTGTAGATTGCTTTGGGTAGTATAGTCATTTTCACAATGTTGATTCTTCCAATCCAAGAACATGGTATATATCTCCATCTATTTGTATCATCTTTAATTTCTTTCATCAGCGTCTTATAATTTTCTGCATACAGGTCTTTTGTCTCCTTAGGTAGGTTTATTCCTAGGTATTACATTCTTTTTGTTGCAATGGCAAATGTGAGTGTGTTCTTAACTTCATTTTCAGATTTTTCTTCATTAGTGTATAGGAATGCAAGAGATTTCTGTGCATTAATTTTGTATCCTGCAACTTTACCAAATTCATTGATTAGCTGTAGTAGTTTTGTGGTAGCATCTTTAGGATTCTCTATGTATAGTATCATGTCTTCTGCAAACAGTGACAGCTTTACTTCTTTTCCTATTTGGATTCCTTTTATTTCTTTTTCTTCTCTGATTGCTGTGGCAAAAACTTCCTAAAACTATGTTGAATAATAGTGGTGAGAGTGGGCAACCTTGTCTTGTTCCTGATCTTAGTGGAAATGCTTTCAGTTTTTCACCATCGGGATGATGTTGGCTGTGCGTTTGTCATATATGGCCTTTATTATGTTGAGGTAAGTTCCCTCTACGCCTACTTTCTGGAGGGTTTTATCATAAATGGGTGTTGAATTTTGTCAAAAGATTTCTCTGCATCTATTGAGATGATCATATGGTTTTTCTCCTTCAATTTGTTAATTATGGTGTATCACATTGATTGATTTGCATATATTGAAGAATCCTTGCATTCCTAGGATACACCTCACTTGATCATGGTGTATGATTCTTTTAATGTGCCGTTGGATTCTGTTTGCTAGTATTTTGTTGAGGATTCTTGCATCTTTGTTCATCAGTGATATTGCTCTGTAGTTTTCTTTTTTTTGACATCTTTGTCTGGTTTTGGTATCAGGGTGATGGTGGCCTCGTACAATGAGTTTGGGAGTGTTCCTCCTTCTGCTCTATTTTGGAAGAGTTTGAGAAGGATAGGTTTTAGCTCTTCTCTAAAGGTTTGATAGAATTCGCCTGTGAAGCCATCTGGTCCTGGACTTCTGTTTGTTAGAATATTTTTAATCACAGTCTCAATGTCAGTGCTTGTGATTGGTCTGTTTATATTTTCTATTTCTTCCTGGTTCAGTCTCAGAAGGTTGTGCTTTTCTAAGAATTTGTCCATTTCTTCCAGGTTGTCTATTTCATTGGCATATAGTTGCTTGTAGTAATCTCTCATGATCCTTTGTATTTCTGCAGTGTCAATTGTTACTTCCCCTTTTTCATATCTAATTCTACTGATTTGAGTTTTCTTCCTTTTTTCTTGATGAGTCTGACTAATGATTTATCAATTTTGTTTATCTTATCAAAGAACCAGCTTTTAGTTTTATTGATCTTTGCTATTGTTTTCTTCATTTCTTTTTCATTAATTTCTGATCAGATATTTATGATTTCTTTCTTTCTGCTAACTTTGGGGTTTTTTTTGTTCTTCTTTCTCTAATTGTTTTAGATGTAGGGTTAGGTTGTTTATTTGAGATGTTTCGTGTTTCTTAAGGTAGCATTGTATTGCTATAAACTTCCCTCTTAGAACTGCTTTTGCTGCATCGCATAGGTTTTGGGCCATCGTGTTTTCATTGTCATCTGTTTCTAGGTATTTTTTGATTTCCTCTTTGATTTCTTCACTGATCTCTTGGTTATTAGGTAGTGTATTGCTCAGCCTCCATGTGTTTTTATTTTTTACAGATTTTTTCCTGTAGTTGACATCTAGTCTCATAGTGTTGTGGTCGGATAAGATACTTGATACATTTTCAATTTTCTTAAATTTACCAAGGCTTGATTTGTGACCCAAGATATGATCTATCCTGGAGAATGTTCCCTGAGCACTTGAGAAGAAAGTGTATTCTGTTGTTTTTAAATGGAATGTCCTATAAATATCAATTAAGTCCATCTTGCTTAATGTATCATTTAAAGCTTGTGTTTCCGTATTTATTTTCATTTTGGATGATCTGTTCATTGGTGGATGTGGGGTGTTAAAGTCCTCTACTATGATTGTGTTACTGTCAATTTCCCCCTTTATGGCTGTTAGCATTTGTCTTATGTATTGCAGTGCTCCTATGTTGGGTGCATAAATATTTACAATTGTAATATTTTCTTTTTGGATTGATCCCTTGATCATTATGTAGTGTCCTTCTTCGTCTCTTGTAATAGTCTTTGTTTTAAAGTCTATTTTGTCTGATATGAGAATTGCTACTCCGGCTTTCTTTTCATTTCCATTAGCATGGAATATCTTTTTCCATCCCCTCACTTTCAGTCTGTGTGTGTCCCTAGGTCTGAAGTGCGTCTCTTGTAGACAACATATATACAGGTCTTGTTTTTGTATCCATTCAACCAGTCTATGTATTTTGGTTGGAGCATTTATTCCATTTACATTTAAGGTAGTTATCAATATGTATGTTCCTATTACCATTCTCTTAATTGTTTTGTGTTTGTAATTGTAGGTCTTTTCCTTCTCTTGTGTTTCCTGCCTAGAGAAGTTCCTTTAGCATTTGTTGTAAAGGTGATTTTGTTGTGCTGAATTCTCTTAACTTTTGCTTGTCTGTAAAGGTTTTAATTTCTCCGTGAAATCTGAATGAGATCCTTGCTGGCTAGAGTACTCTTGGTTGTAGGTTTTTCCCTTTCACTACTTTAAATATGTCCTGCCAGTCCCTTCTGGCTTGCAGAGTTTCTGCTGAAACATCAGCTGGTAACCTTATGGGGATTCCCTTGTCTGTTATTTGTTGTTTTCCCCTTGCTGCTTTTAATATTTTTTCTTTGTATTTAATTTTCGTTAGTTTGATTAATATGTGTCTTGGCATGTTTTTCCTTGGCTTTATCCTGTATGGGACTCTCTGTGCTTCCTGGACTTGATTCACTATTTCTTTTCCAATATTAGGGAAGTTTTCAACTATAATCTCTTCAAATATTTTCTCAGTCCCTTTCTTTTTCTCCTTTTCTTCTGGAACCCCTATAATTCGAATATTGGTGCATTTATTATTGTCCCAAAAGTATCTGAGACTGTCCTCAATTCTTTTCATTCTTTCTTCCTTATTCTGCTCTGCAGTAGTTATTTCCACTATTTTATCTTCCAGGTCACTTATCTGTTCTTCTGCCTAGGTTATTCTGCTATTGATCCCTTCTAGAGAATTTTTAATTTCATTTATTGTGTTGTTCATGATTGTTTGTTTGCTCTTTAGTTCTTCTAGCTCCTTGTTAAACGTTTCTTGTATTTTCTCCATTCCATTTCCAAGATTTTGGATCATCTTTACTATCATTATTCTGGATTCTTTTTCAGGTAGACTGCCTATTTCCTCTTTATTTGTTAGGTCTGGTAGGTTTTTTCCTTGCTCCTTCATCTGCTGTGTGTTTCTTTGTCTTCTCATTTTGCTTAACTTACTGTGTTTTGGGTCTCCTTTTGCAGGCTGCAGGTTTGTTTTTCCCAATGTGTTTGGTGTCTGCCCCGGTTGCTATGGTTGTTTCAGTGGGTTGTGTAGGCTTCCTGGTGGAGGGGACTAGTGCCTGTGTTCTGGTGGATGAGGCTGGATCTTGTCTTTCTGGTGGGCAGGTCCACGTCTGGTTGTGTGTTTTGGGGTGTCTGGACCTTATTATGATTTTAGGCCGCCTCTCTTCTAATGGGTGGGGTTGTATTCCTGTCTTGCTAGTTGTTTGGCATAGGGTGTCCAGCACTCTAACTTGCTGGTCGTTGAGTGGAGCTGGGTCTTGGCCTTGAGATGGAGATCTCTAGGAGATTTTCACCATTTGATATTATGTGGAGCTGGGAGGTCTCTGGTAGACAAATGTCCTGAACTTGGGTCTCCCATTCAGAGGCACAGCCCCGATGCCTGGCTGGAGCACGAAGAGCCTGTCATCCAGACGGCTCAGAATAAAAGGGAGAAAAAAAGAAAGAAAAAGATAAAATAAAATAAAATAAGTTATTAAAATAAAAAACAAAAAATAATTATTAAAAAATATTTTTTAAGTAGTTTTAAAAAAAGAAAGAAGGAAAGAAGAGAACAGCCAAACCAAGAAACATATCCACCAATGATAACAAATGCTGGAAACTATAGTTAAAAAAAAAAGGGAAAAAACGGACAGACAGAACCCTAGGACAAATGATAAAAGCAAAGCTATACAGAGAAAATCACACACAGAAGCATACACATACACACTCACAAAAGGAGAAAAAGGGGGGGGGGGAATATATATATACATAGTTTCTCCCGAAGTCCACCTCCTCAATTTGGGATGATTCGTTGTCTATCCAGGTACCCACAGATGCAGGGTACATCAAGTTGACTGGAGATTTAATCCACTGCTCCTGAGGCTGCTGGGAGAGATTTCCCTTTCTCTTCTTTATTCACACAGCTCCTTGGATTCAGCTTTGGATTTGGCCCTGCCTCTGTGTGTAGGTCGCCTGAGGGCGTCTTTTCTTCGCTCAGACAGGACGGAGTTAAATAAGCAGCTGATTCGGGGGCTCTGGCTCCCTCAGGCCGGGGGGAGGGAGGGGTACGGAATGTGGGGCGAGCCTGCAGCTGCAGAGGCCAGCGTGACGTTGCACCAGCCTGAGGCGCGCCGTTTGTTCTCCCGGGGAAGTTGTCCCTGGATCACAGGACCCTGGCAGTGGCGGGCTGCACAGACTCCCAGGAGGGGAGGTGTGGATAGTGACCTGTGTTTGTACACAGGCTTCTTGGTGCTGCAGTAGCAGCAGCCTTAGCGTGTCATGTCCGTCTCTGGGGTCCGCGCTTTTAGCCGCGGCTGGCGCCCGTCTCTGGAGCTCCTTTAAGCAGCGCTCTTAATCCCCTCTCCTCGCGCACCAGGAAACAAAGAGGTAGGAGAAAGTCTCTTGTCTCTTCGGCAGCTCCAGACTTTTTCCTGGTCTCCCTCCCAGCTAGCTGTTGTGCACTAGCCCCCTTCAGGCTGTGTTCATGCAGCCAACCCCAGTCCTCTCCCTGGGATATGACCTCTGAAGCCCGAGCCTCAGCTCCCGGCCCCCGCCCGCCCCGGCGGGTGAACAGACAAGCCTCTCGGGCTGGTGAGTGTCGGTCGGCACCAATCCTCTGTGTGGGAATCTCTCCGCTTTTCCCTCCGCATCCCGGTTGCTGTGCTCTGCTCCGTGGGTCCGAAGCTTCCCCCCTCCGCCTCGCAGTCTCCGCCCGCGAAGGGGCTTCCTAGTGTGGAAACGTTTCCTCCTTCACAGCTCCCTCCCACTGGTGCAGGTCCCGTCCCTATTCTTTTGTCTCTGTTTTTTCTTTTGCCCTACCCAGGTACGTGGGGAGTTTCTTGCCTTTTGGGAGGTCTGAGGTCTTCTGTCAGCGTTCAGTATGTGTTCTGTAGGAGTTGTTCCACGTGTAGATGTATTTCTGATGTATTTGTGGGGAGGAAGGTGATCTCCTCATCTTACTCGTCTGCCATCTTGAAGCTCCTCTTGATACTTTTTTTATGACTAAAGTATTTCATTATACATATACACCACATCTTCTTTATCCATTCATCTATCATTGAATGCTTGGGTTGCTTCCATATCTTTGCTATTGTAAATAATGCTGCAATGAATATTGAGTGCATATATCTTTCCGAATTAATGTTTTTGATTTTTTCAGGTGAATACAATACATAGAAGTGAAATTGCTAGGTTACATGGTACTTCTATTGTGAATTTTTTGAGGAACCTCCACACTGTTTTCCATAGTGACTGCACCAATTGACAATCCCACCAACAATGTTTGAAAGTTCTCTATTCTCCATATCCTCGCCATCACTTGTTATTTGTTATCTTTTTGATGATAGCCATTCTGACAGGTGTGAGGTGGTATTTCATTGTGGTTTTGATTTGCATTTCCCTGATAACTAGTGATGTTGAGCATTTTTTATGTGTCTGTTGGCCGTCTATATGCCTTCTTTGAAAAAGTCTCTATTATGGTCCTCTGCACATTTTTAAAATCAAGTTGTTTGTTTTTTTGATATTGATTTGTGTGAGTTCTTTTTTTTTTTTTAACATCTTTTCTGGGGTATAATTGCTTTACAATGGTGTGTTAGTTTCTGCTTTATAACAAAGTGAATCAGTTATACATATACATATGTTCCCATATCTCTTCCCTCTTTCATCTCCCTCCCTCCTACCCTCCCTATCCCACCCCTCCAGGCAGTCACAAAGCACCGAGCCGATATCCCTGTGCCATGCGGCTGCTTCCCACTAGCTATCTGTATGAGTTCTTTAGTATAGTTGGGATGTTAACCCCAATATCATTTGCAAATATCTTCTCCCATTCATTAGGAAGCCTTTTTATTTTGTTGATAGCTTCCTTTTCTATGTAAATACTTTTTAGTTTACTATAGTCCCATTTTTTTATTTTTGTTTTTGTTCTCCTTGCCTGAGGAGACAGATCAAAAAAAAATATTGATAGACCAAAGTCAAAGAGCACACCGCCTGTGTTTTCTTCTAGGAGTTTAATGGTTTCAGGTCTTACATTCAAGACTTTAATCCATTTTGAGTTTATTTTTGTGCATATGAGAAAGTAGTCCATTTTGATTCCTTTGCACGTAGTTGTCCAGTATTTCAACACCATTTATTGAAGAGAATGTTTTTTTCCTCATTGTATATTCTTGCTTCCTTTGTCATAGGTTAATTAACCATAAAGGTGTGGGTTTATTTATGGGCTCTCTATTCTGTTCCATAGGTCCATGGGTCTGTTTTCGTGCCAGTACCATACTGTTTTGATTACTATACTTTGTAGTATAGTTTGAAATCAGGGAGCATGATACCTACAGTTTTATTCTACTTTCTCAAGATTGGTTGGGCTATTCAGGATCTTTTGTACTTCCACACAAATTTTAGAATTATTTGTTCTACTTCTGTGAAAGACGTCGTGGTATTTTGATAGGGATTGCATTGAATCTGTAGATTGTCTTGGGGAGTATGGTCATTTTAACAATGTTAATTCTTCCAATCCATGAGCATGGTATATCTTTCCATTTGTTTGTATCATCTTAAATTTCTTTTTTTTTTTCTGAATTTTGGTTTATTTATTTATTTTTTATACAGCAGGTTCTTATTAGTTATGTATTATATATATATTAGTGTACGTATGTAAATCCTAATCTCCCAAATCATCCCAGCACCACCACCCTCCCCACCACTTTCCCCCCTTGGTGTCCATACGTTTGTTCTACACATCTGTGTCTCTATTTCAGCCTTGCAAACCAGTTGATCTGTACCATTTTTCTAGATTCCACATATATGCGTTAATATATGATATTTGTTTTTCTCTTTCTGACTTATTTCACTCTATATGACAGTCTCTAGGTCCATCCACATCTCTACAAATGACCCAATTTTATTTATATGCTGAGTAATATTCCACTGCATATATGTACCACATCCTCTTCATTCATCTGTCGATGGGCATTTAGGTTGCTTCCATGACTTGGCTATTGTAAATAGTGCTGCAATGAACATTGGGGTATGTGTTTTTAACATCTTTATTGGAGTATAATTGCTTCACAATGCTGTGTTAGTTTCTGCTTTATAACAAAGGGAATCAGCTATACATATATGTATATCCCCATATCTACTCCCTCTTGCATCTCCCTCCCACCCGCCCTATCCCACCCTTCTAGGTGGTCACAAAGCACCGAGCTGATCTCCCTGTGCTATGCAGCTGCTTCCCGCTAGCTATCTATTTTACATTTGGTAGTGTATATATGTCCATGTCACTCTCTTACTTCGCCCCACCTTACCTTCCCCCTCCCCGTGTCCTCAAGTCCATTCTCGACATCTGCGTCTTTATTCCTGTCCTGCCCCTAGGTCCTTAAGAACCTTTTATTATTTTAGATTCCATATATACGTTTTAGCATATGATATTTGTTTTCCTCTTTCTGACTTACTTCACTCTGTATAACAGATTCGAGGTCCATCCACCTTACTACAAATAACTCAATTTCGTTTCCTTTTATGGCTGAGTAATATTCCATTGTATATATGTGCCACGTCTTCTTTATGTATTCATCTGTTGATGGACACTTAGGTTGCTTCCATGTCCTGGCTATTGTAAATACAGCTGCAATGAACATTGCAGTACATGACTCTTTTTGAAATATGATTTTCTCAGGGTATATGTCCAGTAGTGGGATTGCTGGGTCATATGGTAGTTCTAGTTTTGGTTTCTTAAGGAACCTGCATACTGTTCTCCATAGTGGCTATATCAATTTACATTCCCACAAACAGTGCAAGAGGGTTCCCTTTCCTCAACACCCTTTCCAGCATTTGTTCTTTGTAGATTTTCTGATGATGCCCATTCTAACCAGTGTGAGGTGATACCTGATTAGCATTTCTCTAATGATTAGTGATGTTGAGCAGCTTTTCATGTGCTTCTTGGCCATCTTTGGAGAGATGTCCATTTAAGTCTTCTGCCCATTTTTTGATTGGGTTGTATGTTTTTTTTAATATTGGACTGCATGAGCTATTTATATATTTTGGAGATTAATCCTTTGTCCGTTGATTCATTTGCAAATATTTTCTCCCATTCTGAGGGTTGTCTTTTTGTTTTGTTTATAGTTTCCTTTGCTGTGCAAAAACTTTTACGTTTCATTAGTTCCCATTTATTTATTTTTGTTTTTATTTCCATTTCTCTAGGAGGTGGAACTAAAAGGATCTTGCTGTGATTTATGTCAAAGAGTGTGCTTCCTACGTTTTCCTCTAAGATTTTTATAGTGTCCGGTCTTACATTTAGGTCCTTAATCCATTTTGAGTTTATTTTTGTGTATGGTGTTAGGGAGTGTTCTCATTTTATTCTTTTACATGTAGCTGTCCCATTTTCCCAGCATCACTTATTGAAGAGACTGCCTTTTCCCATTGTATATCCTTGCCTCCTTTGTCATAGATTAGTTGACCATAGGTGTGTGGGTTTATCTCTGGGCTTTCTATCCTGTTCCATTGATCTATATTTCTGTTTTTGTGCCAATACCATATTGTCTTGATTACTGTAACTTTGTAGTATAGTCTCAAGTCAGGGAGTGTGATTCCTCCAGCTCTGTTTTTTTCCCTCCAGATTGCTTTAGCTATTCAGTGTCTTTTGTGTCTGCATGCAAATTTTAAGATTTTTTTGTTCTAGGTCTGTAAAAAAAATGCCATTGGTAATTTGACAGGGAGTGCATTGAATCTGTACGTTGCTTTTGGTAGTATAGTCATTTTCACAATATTGATTCTTCCAACCCAAGAACATGGTATATCTCTCCATCTGTTTGTGTCATCTTTGATTTCTTTTGTCAGTGTCTTATAGCTTTCTGAGTACAGGTCTTTTACCTCCTTAGGTAGGTTTATTCCTAGGTATTTTATTCTTTTTGTTGCAATGGTGAATGGGATTGTTTCCTTAATTTCTCTTTCTGGTCTTTCATTGTTAGTGTCTAGGAATGCATGAGATTTCTGTGCATTAATTTTGTATTCTGCAAATTTACCAAATTCATTGATTCTCTCTAGTAGTTTTCTGGTGGCATCTTTAGGATTCTCTACGTATAGTATTATGTCATCTGCAAGCAGTGACAGTTTTACTTCTTCTTTTCCAATTTATTTTCCTTTTATTTCTTTTGCTTCTCTGATTGCTGGGGCTAGGGCTTCCAAAACTATGTTGAATAATAATGGCGAGAGTGGACATCCTTTTCTTGTTCCTGATCCTAGAAGAAATGCTTTCAGTTTTTCACTATGAGAATTATGTTTGCTGTGGTTTTGTTGTATATGCCCTTTATTATGGTGAGGTAGGTTTGCTCTATGTCCACTTTTGGGAGAGTTTTTATCATAAATGGGTGTTGAAGTTTGTCAAAAACTGTTTCTGCATCTATTGAGATGATCATATGGTTTTTATTCTTCAGTTTGTTAATATGGTATATCACACTGATTGATTTTCATATATTGAAGAATCCTTGTGTCCTTGGGATAAATCCCACTTGATCATGGTGTTATGATCCTTTTAATGTCCTGTTGGATTCTGTTTGCTAGTATTTTGTTGAGGATTTTTGCATCTATGTTCATCAGTGATATTGGTCTGTAATTTTCTTTTTTTAAGTATCTTTGTCTGGTTTTGGTATCAGGGTGATCGTGGCCTCGTAAAATGAGTTTGGGAGTGTTGCTTCCTCTGCAATTTTTTAGAAGATTTTCAGATGTTTGGGTGTTAGCTCTTCTCTAAATGTTTGATAGAATTCGCCTGTGAAGCCATCTGGTCCTGGACTTTTGTTTGTTGGAAGATTCTTAATCACAGTTTCAATTTCATTACTTGTAATTGATCTGTTAACTTTTTTTTTTTTTTTGCGGTACGCGGGCCTCTCACTGCTGTGGCCTCTCCCGTTGCGGATCACAGGCTCCAGACGCGCAGGCTTAGCGGCCATGGCTCACGGGCCCAGCTGCTCCACGGCATATGGGATCTTCCCGGAC
>NW_021703774.1:120248411-120407292 GCF_005190385.1 Monodon monoceros
TTTGGTCAACAGAATGACCAAATATATATATATATATATATATATATATATATATATATATATATATCTTATAAATCACAATACTGCAGTATGGTTCATTTGTTGCAGTTAATGAACCAATATTGATATATTATATTAATTGAAGTTCATACTTTATTCAGATTTCCTTTGTTTTGTTTTGTTTTGTTTTTTGCGGTACGCGGGCCTCTCACTGTTGTGGCCTGTCCCGTTGGGGAGCACAGGCTCCGGACGCGCAGGCTTAGCGGCCATGGCTCACGGGCCCAGCTGCTCCACGGCATATGGGATCTTCCCAGACCGGGGCACGAGCCCGTGTCCCCTGCATCGGCAGGCGGACTCCCAACCACTGTGCCACCAGGGAAGCCCAGATTTCCTTAGTTTTTAATCTAATGCCTTTTTTTTGTTCTAGGGTCCCATCCAGGATACCACTTTATATTTAGCTCTCATGCATCCTTTTAAGCTCCTTTTGACTGTGACGGTTTCTCAGATGTTCCTGGTCAGGAATTTTGTAGAATGTCCCTGTATTGGGGATTGTCTGATATTTTTCTCATGCTTTGACTGGGATTATGGGTTTCTGGGAGAAGAATCACAGATGTAAAATACCATTTTCATTGCATCATATCAAGAGCACATATTATCAACATGATTTATCACTGTTGATGTTGGCCTAGATCAGCTGGCTTGCATTTGTCAAACTTCTCCACTGTAAAGTTACTCTTTGTGGTGGTTAATTATATGTATCAAGTTGACTGGGCTAAGAGATGCCCAGATAGCTGGTAAACATTATTTGTGGTGTGTCTATGTGGGTGTTTGTGGAAGAGATCATCATTTGAATCAGTAGACTGAGTAAAGATCCACCCTCACCAATGTGGGTGGATAGCATCCAATCTGTTGAAAGACCAAATAGAACAAAAAGGCAGAGGAAGTGTGAATTTACTCTCTCTCTTCTTGAGCTGGGACATTTATCTTCTCTTTACCTCGGGCATCACACCTTCTGGTTATCAAGCCTTTGGACTTCAAGATTTATACCAGCAGCCCCTTGGTTCTCAGGCTTCTGGCCTTAGACTGGGAATTATACCATTAGCTCTCCTGGTTCTTAGGCCTCCAGCCTTGGATTGATTATTCCACTGGCTTTCCTAGTTCTCCAGCTTGCATTGCAGATGGCAGATCATGGGACTTCCCAACCTCCATAGCCACATAAGCCAATTCATATAATAAATCTCTTTCTCTCTCCATATACATGTGTATGAAATACATAAATTATTTGGAATTCTTCTGCTGAGAGATTTGTCTGTTCTTCCCCATTTATTTATTTATTCAATCACTTATTTATATCAGTATGGACTCACAGATATATATTTTATACTTTGGATTATAATCTAAAATGACTTTATTTTGTTGCTCAAAATGTTTCTTCCTTGGCCAGTGGGAGTTCTTTCAGTTGGCTTCTGTATTCCTTTGACCTATTCCCATGATTGTGTGTTTTGTTTTGTTTTTTACACTTTACTTTTTAACACTCCAAGATTTTCTAGGCTTATCTTGTATATTTTCTGCCCTAGTCCTAGAATTAGCTATTTCTCTGAGGAAGCCTTTTTCCCTTTATTGGAGAACAGTATTAGAAACCAAGATCTGGGCTCCCAATATGCCTGTTACTACTGGGCTTTGACTTGGTAAACCAACACAATATAGTTTATTTAATAAACAAGTTCCTAATGTAATTCACAATATGTTGACTTGTGCTTGAATTATGAGTTTAGAACAACAGAAATAACCTCTGACAATCAATATTTCTTGAATGATTTTTTCATAAATTCAAGTATTCTCTTTTATCTACAATTACAAATTTAAAGCATATTCTTAAGGTTGTTACAGCATGTCCAATTATGTGCATGGTGTAGAACTTTATAAGTGTATGCAGAAACAGACTGTGCATTTCTAAGAGAAAAGAAGCACCTTTCTGAGATTCAGCTGCTCTAGTTCTTTCAGACTAGAGAATAAGGATAAAAATGTCAGTATGGACCCTGAAATGCCTTGCAGTGTGGAGAAGCTTTTCCATAACTAAAATAACAACAAAAGCTGTGACTATCACCCCATCTTGTTACCAATTTTTGAACAACCCTACTATTGGTGAGCAGAGTGACATTTGGTTATCACAGGTGACCTAACATTCAATGACCATAAATTTCCTTGACAGTAAAAGTGCTGTCTTGTGACTCTAATCTAATCTGATTTGCTAAGCACAGGAAACACTTGGCACTTTCCTAGGGCATTGATTAATGAGGAAACACTTGGTTTCACAATTAATGTGAACTATCATAACCCCTGGGAAACTATTTGTTTTATAAGAAACCCATTCTGTATGCTGTTTGCATTTATTGATTTGCAAACATAACACTAATTTTTGGAAATACATGTCATGTGCTCAATGCAACTCCCTCCTTCTGTCCTTTCTTTGTTTTCCATTGACTTTATTGATGTAAAAGGGAAGGGGGAAATCAAAGCTGAACAGACTGTACATATTAAAGGCATTTGTACATACATTTAATTCAATTCTTACAACAGCATTAAGAGCTAAGTATTATTGTACCTATTTTAAAGTTGAAGAAACAGAGACTTAGAGAGGTTAAGTAACTTGCTCAAGGTCACACAATTTATAAAGTAGCAACTTATAAAGTAATCCTATAAAATTTAAGCCCAGAACAATCTGGCCCTAGAGCTCACCTTTTCCCACTCCAGCAGGAGTTCTCAAAACTGGCAGCATGTATAAGAATAATTTAAGATGATTTTTAAATATAATGATGCTTGAGGCCTACTCTAAGAGATTCTGATTTAATAATTCTGTGGCAGAATCTAGACATCAGCAAGTCTTAAAAGTTTCCCAGGAGATACTAATGTGCAATCTGGTCTGAACCAGAGCACTATTCCGCTTTCACTTTCATAACTATATCTAACATTCATGCAGTGTCCTTACAGTTTTCAAAGTTTTTTTTTAAATGCGTAATTCATTTAATCATTAAACCAAACCAGTTAGGGATTATCATGCCCATTTTATAGAATAGGAAGCAAAGAGGCAAAAAAAATTTTAAATCTTACTCAATATTATTATCAGTAGCTGAAATCCAATAAAATTTGAAGAGGACCACCCTAATGTTTTTATTATTTTTTAGAATCTCCTAATCTTGCTCCCTTTTGGATCCCTTCTTTTCTTTCCCTCCTGCTACCATCTGCTTCCCAGCCCAGGATTGCAAGAGCTCCTTGGATGCCATTGGAAGCTCTCAGCTCTGTGCGGATGGGAGGGAGTGGTGGCTGTGAGGATGGTGATTCATTACTGAAGCAACATAGGTTAGTAGTGAAAACAGAGTTAGGGGTAGAAGTTTGACACCTTGAGAAAGTGGTTTTATTTCTTTGAAGCTCACACTCAACAATAAAATGGGGAAAATAATAGTACCACCTCACAGTTTCATCATGAAAATAAGAATAGATAATGTATATAATAGGGATTTGTAAACTGAAAGGCATTATTCTTATTCTAGTAATTACTATTTCATTTGTAATGATTAGTTTTGAAATGCTGTATTAGTGTCCCAGGGCTAGTATAACAAATTATCACAATCTTGGTGACTTAAAACTACAGAAAATTATTCACTCTCACTTCTGGAGATAAGAAGTCTGAAATTAAGGTGTCAGCAGGGCCAACCCTCCTCTGAAAGCTCTAGGAAAGAATCCTCTTCCAGCTACTAGTGGCTGTTGGTGTTGCTTGGTGTTCTCCAGCTTGTAGCCACATTATTCCAGTCTCTGCCTGTGTCTTTCCATCCCCTTCTCCTCTGTGTCTTTCTCAAATATATCTCTCCCTTTCTCTTATAAAGATATTTGTCATTGGATTTAGGACCCACACTGATAATACAGGATGATCTTCTCATCCCAAAATTCTTAACAATGACATCTGCAAATAACCTTTTCCCAAATAAGGTAACATTCATAGGTTTCAGGAGTTATGCCATGGACTCTTTTTTTGGCGGGGGCGGGGGAACCTTTCAAACCACTGTAGATATTATAAGTACTTCTCTTTCTTTAAACTCAATATTCCACTCTCTAACTCATTAACTGCCACTTACCAATAAATATAAGTTCCAAATTCTTTTTATGGTCCACAAGTCAGCCCTGCTTCATTCCCCAAATAACTACACAGAACTTTCTGCCGTTTCCCAAATATCCTCACACTTTGCTACTCCTGTGCCTTTTACATGTGCCATTTCTGTTGTGTACCTTCCCTCTCTTTCTGGACCTCATCACTATTTTTCATCCTCTTTCGTGAAGTCTTTACTGATCATCAAAGATGACTGCTCCTTCTTCTCTTTCCAAAGCTTCTAGATTCTTGGCTTCCTACCTTTGGTTCTGGCACGTACTGCAGGCTGACCTTTACTGTTGTAGTTGAGCGCTTACTGGCTTTCCCACTAGACTGAGCTTCGGTTTTATTATGTCCTCAGGATACAGATGGTGACTAATTCATCTTTGTACTGCCCTCTGCATGAGGCCCAGAACCAGGGACCTGGTAGGTTCTCAACAGAGCTCAGTGACCACAGAGAATGATTGACAGCACTTCCCCCAGGTTCCTCCAGTCCACTCCATGTGGAGCAACTGCAATAAGGACACTGGAGTCTCATTCTCTTTTCAGTGGTGCAAATTCTACTGACACATTTGTCTTATTCTCTTTATTTGGACATTTAAAAATTATTATTATTATTTAGAAAAGTTGACTTATGGGCCCCTTTATTTCTTTTTCTCACTTGGTAGTTTATTTTGTGGTAATTAACTTCTTTCCATTCTGGGTTTTCTTCTATGAAAGTATTTTTATTTGATGGAAAGTCTATAGCTTTACTATTAGTGATAGCTGATATTTCTTATATCATTTTACTTTAGTAAACACTGCACGAGGGAGGGGAAGCACATATAGAGACTGTGTGAGTCTCCCTTCTCTCCTCAGATCTTAACTCTGTGCATTGATTTAGGTTCTGTCTTTTTGATGTTCAACGTATTTGTTTTTCTGTTTACTTTTTCCCAAGCTTAATTTTGGATTTTGAATATAAGACTGAAAAGGGATTTAGCCACTAAAGGGATGAGGGAAAATAAACAGAAGATTGGATGTTGCCCCATTTCCTGAATATTGCCAATGCTGTATGTTGTGGGTACACCCTTGCCTTCAGGATTTCTTAAAATATTTTTTTTAAGTGAACACTACTCAGCTCCTCCTAGATGGAATAGCCATACTCACATAAGTACTGGACTGTAAATTCTCTGAGGATTAAACTGTCTGTTGCCCATATCTGTAATCTAGATGCCAGCACAGTGCCTGGCACATAGTAAGTAGTCAAAAAAAGTTTGATAAATCAATGAATGCAAATGCTTGTCTTGGGAGCTGGCAGGACATCGGTAGACAATGGATGCTTCTGATTTCTCCTTCCTACTATAATACCTACCCAATTTTGTGATGGTATTTAATTGAAATAATCTGTCCTTTTTTCAACAAAACATCTAGAGCAGCCCAAGCAAACTCTTGGATGAAACCAATGCACTTCACAATTCTTGTTCTGCATGACATGCCTCCATATGATAGCAATGCTGATGATTATGCATTTTCTTAAGCTCTCCCAGTCCTGCTTTGGGAATTTAAAGTCCGCTTAGGTCTATGGAGATTTGAGTAACAAAACAGAAGGCTACCTACCACACTGTAAAAGCAGTCTTCTCCAAAAGTCAACATCTGTCAGTGTCCCAAGTTTCAGCTCTATCACTTAAGCCTCTAAGCTCAGGGTGAGATTTCCAGGGATTGCCCAAGAGATTATAGGATCTTTTCTCTCTGTTTTGTTTGTAAACGGAGAGAAACAGGGGCTTGGGCATCAGTCTCATCACACATGTCAGTGCTTCTCCCAAGAGGAGTCCATTCGAGTTTCACTAGACTATTAATTCCTGGCATATACCCTTATCGCGTGTCTAAGCTCTCCTACCTGTTTCCTCCCACTCGTCTAACATATATACTTGCAATAAATAGTCAGATATCAACATAATCAAGTCCAGACCATCACTACTTTGTCACTTGGGCTTGGAGAAGTTTATCCAAGATAAATTGCTTCATGCATTATGTTCATCTCCTAGTACAAGCTGGACATTCTTCATAGAGTGCACAAAGTTCCATAAGGCAGTGGTCCCTACACAAGGCTGTGCTTTCATCTCTCACTCCTCTACTGCCTTAAATTGGAAATACAGAGCTGAAAGGCAATTCCCATGTTAATGTATGCATCAAACCGAATGCATCACATTTCATGTCTCACTTCAGACACGAAACAAATAGGATCTTAAAAGAAAAATGCTTAACACGTTGCATTCACATTCTTTCTCCCCCTCAGTTCATAACTTATCTACAATTACAATATAAAATTGTCAACAAAAAAGATATGAGTATATTCAAGCAGTCTCTGGTGGTTCAATCTATATTTCCCATCACTCAGAACTGTTGGCCAGTTAGAGTCATTGGTTCCTGTACAGTAAATGAGGCTGACACGCAGAATGAGACTACAAAGCAGCCATCTTTTACGGTCCAGCCATGTTGTATATACAGCAGAGAACATGGCCTTTCCCCCTCCACTCTAGCAACTTGTTCACCCACAGAGAAGGAAATGTTTACTGTCCGTAATAGGAGCCTGGGGTTTGGCAGTGATCCAGCAGAAAAATAGGGACAGAGGTCTGTAAGATAAAAAAAAAAATTAAAGTTAATCTGAAACAGGCTTTGTATCTAGAAAAAAACATGCTAAAGAAAATTAAGGAGAAAATCGATAGCTTTAGGGGTTCTTTTGCAACACAAGGCTGCACCTCCGTGGGTAAGGCTGCAGCCACTGAGACAGAGGTGAGGTGTCCTCACAGTCCTTCCTACTCAAAGATCACTTCAGATGCACTCAAAATGCCTGCCATCACAGCCACAGCATCTAGAAATTCTGCTGAACGCTGAGGAGTCTAGTATCGAATCACTGAAGGACATGGTACAATGATACCCCCGAAACAACTGGTGGGAACTTTATGTATTTCCTCTCCTAGCTTATTTTTTCAACTTGTCTTCTCTTTTCTAAGCTTTTCATCTTCATCCCTTAGTTCAAGTTTTTAGCATATTTTTTTTTACAGCAGTTATTGCAATAACCCTGTAAAATGCTTTCTGTTTCTGCTGCAGTCCAACTTATCCTTCACACTAGTACTAGTATAAACCCGGATTTGGCCCTGCTAGTTTCCTGACTGAAGTTCTTGAAGAGCTCCCCATTGCCTGCAGCATAAAATCCAGGCCGGAGCATAAAAACCCTTCATAATCTGGTCTGTGCTTATCTCTTCCCACCCCTCAACCTCTCAGATTTTGCAGTGGCTCCAAGCACAATTGCTCCAGGCCTCTGTGTCTTTTACCATGTGATTATTCTTTAGCCTGGGACACTCTTCTCCTGAGACTCAGCCTGGGTGCCATTTTCTTTAGGAAGCTTTCTCCTACATTTGGAGTAATATGTACCGTGTGTTGCCATGGCATCTGGTTCCCTCCCTTTATCACAACTAATCGCATTGCATCCCAACTGTAAACATAATTGTCTGTATCCGCCACTAAACAGTAAACATGTGAAGGCAAGGACTATATCCCCAGCATCTGGAAGCACATGCTAGGTATAGAGCAGGTGTTTAATAAATATTCCTTGAATGATTCCACATGCTCTTACTAGGCCAAATTCTTCCTTGGGAATTTTCACATATTTCATGTCTTTTAATTTTTCCAGTAACAAATTTAACCCTGTTCTTTTACACAGGATTTGTCCAATTCTTGGAGCATTCTTCAAGTGTAAGGCTGAGGTATAGGTGAACATTATTACATCAGACAATTCAAGGAGAGAGAGTAAGCTGAGATGGAAAGTGGGAGATAGTTAAGAGACAGATAAAAAGGGAGATCTTAAGACTTTACTACTCTGATGTCATAACGACATAGTTCTCTCCTTATTTGACATCCTAGAGGAAAAAAAGAAACATGACATGGTATTATTGTATAGTGTTAACCCTATAATATGTTTACTATTCTACATGTTTTCATGCATTAACTCATTCCATCCTCAAAAACTCTCAAGGAGATCACTACCATCACTATCCTCATTTGACAGATGAGGAAACAGAGGCACAGAGAAATAATTTGTCTAAGGCACCTAGCTAGTAAATGGCACAGTGATCATTATAAACCTAGGCAGTCTGAAACCAAGACACTATGTTCATAACCACTATACTATGTTCTTTTTACATGATGCAGTTCATATGTAGAAGGACAAATATTGGAGCAAGCTATAGCAGTTGCACAGACTCTGGTGGCAGATTAGTAGTCAGGGAAGGCTTCACCGAGGAGGTGAGGAATGACCAAGTCTTAGAAGAGCAGGAATTGACCAAGGGGGCAGGAAGTGTAAAAGTATTTTATAAAGAGAGAATGGCATCTGTAAAAGTGAGGAGGATGTGAAGAAGACTCTACCTTCTTGGTATGGAACCATATTTACGGCTATATATCAAGTGAAAGGGAGAGGAGAGAAATAGGAAGACCAAGTTGGGCAGCAGTGTGGGTTGCCTGAGTCTACACTCAGTGGGGTTGGCCTAGCTTGCCCAGCAGGAATATGGGGAGAGTCTGCTTTGATAAGACCAGAGTAACCTTCACATGAGTAAGCCTCACTACAAACCTCATCTGGGCACTTCCCAGAGCTTGGGATGCTTGGAAGACACTAAATATAATCTATTAGGGTAAGAAATGTTCATAGACAGCATTTTCCCACTGTGCCCTTTTTATATCAATGAAGACAATGGGGGTCCAAATAGATTAAATGACATAACCAAGGTTGTACAGCTCCTTAGCAGCAGGGTTAAGACTAGAAGCTAAGAGATACAGTATCTTTATTTGAAGAGCTGCTGATCTTGCAGGGAGATAAAGATCAAGTATAGAAACATACTGATATCAAAAAACAGACAAACGAACAGAAGTTACACAACTTAAAATCTAACTGTTGAAGGGTTGGCTGAGTAAAGATGGGAACAAGGGAGTCTGGATATCTCCTGGATCACGTTAGTTTTTAAGCAGGTTTTGGTGAGGTGATGGACTTTGGCTGGAGACAAAGAGGGACTGGGAGAAATGAGTTTCTGAATGGAGGAATGTCTTACATACTGTGGTGTGTATATACCCTTTTGGTGGGTTTTATGGGCAGGCAGCTTAATATGGAGGAAAGAACAGAGACATGAGAGTCATACAGAAGGTCAAGCAGGTAGATTCATCAGCTATGGGAATATGGACAAGCTCCATTATTTGAGTCCAAGTATTCTCATCTATAAAATGAGGGTAGAAGTTCTTGACACATAGTAGTTATTATAATTTATAGAGTCATTTTGTGACAATGGGTCCCTGGGTCTCCTCTTTTTTTTTTTAAATATTCATTGAATAAATTCATGAATGAATAAATGAGTGGGTGAGGTTTGTTTCAAGTCCATCTAAGGAATGGAAATGTAGCGCTCACCAGTGGATTCAAGCATGGTCTGCTAAAAGATAACTCACTGTCCCTAATCTCCTCTTGTGTACCTTGCCTAGGAGGAGAAAGGAAAAGAGAAAGAGTTCCCAAGACCCATGAGGGATGCAGACTGTCTGATGAACCAAACAGAAAAAGGAAGAAGTGTTCCACAGACTTTGGGCACCAATCCTTAGCCTTCTGAGAAACACCAGATCCGTGGATGGAAGAGCATTTGATCCTTATATTCTATACCAGGAGCACCTAGAGTTTTACTTCTACTTCAACTACAGGGAAAGAAATCCAGAATCCATGTGTAGAATTTCAAGCCATGCAGTGAGATATTTTCTCAGGTTTAGCTCTGAAACACCTAAATATTGCTCCTGTTATCTGGAAGGCTCCAATCCTAGGTAACCTGATGACTAACCAGAAAACTTGGAAAAGAGATTTCACAGTATAAGATATCATAAAAATCTCAGGGTAGGACAGGACATAATTTCATCTAGTTTAAGGGTTCTAAGACTTGGGGCTTTTAAGACCTAGCAAAATTTCATAAAGCAAAACAAAATAGAAACAAAAATAGGGAATTGACCTAGGGTGGCTGTTTTAGTTTGCTAGGGCTACTGTAACAAATTACCACAAACTAGGAGGTTTAAACAACAGAAATTTATTGTCTCAGAGTTCTGGAAGCTAAAAGTCTGAGATCAGGATGTCAGCACATTTGGTTCCTTACGAGGTCTGTGAGACAGAATCTGTTCCATGTCTCTCTCTTAGCTTCTGGTGGCTTGATGGCAATCTTTGGCATTCATTGGCTTATAGGTGACATTCTCTTAGTGTCTTCACCTCATCTTCCCTTTGTATGCGTCTGTCTCTGTGTCCAAATTTCCCCCTTTTATAAGGACGCAGTCATTTGGATGACACCGCCCCCCGCCCCATGCCTTCAATTTGACTCAGTCATCTGCAAAGCCTCTATTTCCAAATAAGATCCCATTCACAGGTGCTGGGGATTAGGACTTCAACATCTTTTGCAGGGACTAAATTCAACTGACAACAATGGCCAACTAATAATTTAGTTAACTAAGGACATTCGGAAAAAAACCCTGCAGTCTACTATCTTCATTACTTCAAAAAGAAGAAAATTTAACACCAAAAATTTTAGGAATGTTATCATCTCACTGCAAAGAGCAGCCTTTCCCAGAAAGAGCAGCTGCAACCTTACATCAGCCAACAAGAGTGCATGGACTGCGTAGCTCCTACTTCCTAATCGTTCTCTGGGTTAATGGGGACTTCAACACAGGTCAGCAGAGATCTGTGGAAAGGGTTTCTTTGGCGCATTTGGTCTATTACAACTGCTTGACCACTGCTGAAACTGCCCTGCAACCACCTTAGCCTGAGTTTTGAAACTGTAGTTCTCACATGCAAATGACACAGACTATCAAAATGTACACTGCTCACACTTCTGTACCTGAGATTATATGAGACCTGGTTCCTTTCCTGTTCTCTGTATTTTCTTCCACAAGTATGCTATGGTCTGTTTCTCTGAAACAGAAATTTGTCTTTGTGAAATCTCACTGCCCCTGCAGAGCATTCTAAAACATCTCTGTAGCGTCTGGAATCCATATTTCAGCTTTGAGTCTCCCTGCCTGGTTTACAAAGTGATGTTGATTTAATCAGCCCTTTCATTGGATTTTGGGTGAATGATTTTGAAGTTTTATAGGAGGAGCAGTAGCCTTTATTCAAAGGCAATGATTGATCAAAAGCAACCACTTGAATTCTGGGACCGCCCTTCTCTTATGTGGGAGCAGTGACAAGCTTGCTTGAACCTTCAGAATACTAACCACATTAACTTTGGATTGTTAGAGCTGCTATTCATGACCAGCAATTGACCTGCTCAGAAAGCCCTATACATACACAGAGGGTAGACTATGGACTCTCAAGTAGTTTTCAGAAAAAAAGGAAAGGATGGGTAAAGATCATGGCTTATATTTTTTGATCATTTCTCCTATTTGTTATTTCTTTTTCAGGATTCTATCCCCTCACTCTTAGTGCTGTACAAATACTCAAATTTGAAGTGTGAAGAGAAAACCTTTAAAGAGAGGGAAAATAAGGAAATGTTAAGAGTCATGCTGTAGGTGAAAAGACTGGACTATGTGTTTTGACCCCTGTCTCTGCCACTTTATAGCTGCATAATCTAGGGCACAATATTTACTCTCCTTGAGTCTCAGTTTCATCATTTATAAAATGGAATTAATAACATCTACTTCTTAAGGCTATTGTAAAGATTAATGTATCTCTGTTGGGGAGGGAACTGGGATACAGGGAGGGCTTTCAAGAAGCCAAGAGTAAGTTTAATGTACTTTTGCCTAAAGGTGAGGCTTGACTGACCCAAATGTCACAGAAATTGTGATTCATGATAGCACTCCAAAAAAATCTAATATATTTTTATGAATCGAGCAATTATGGAAGAGATCTTTTGAAAGAAATGATGAGTTTGCCTTCAACAAGAGTATAAAATAATCAAATATTCTTCATATCAAACAACCAGATGGATACTGTAATGTGTCTAGCTATTCAAGGTCACATAAGAAACTGGGAATTAAAAGTTTTCTGGCAGACTTCCAGGATCAAAATGCCATTTGGTATTTAACAGAGTTAAGCTGATGATTATCGCAAAACTACATAAGAAATAAAATTTATCAGGCCCTTCAAAAGATTACTTTCCATTCTAACCAGAAGCAAAATGCGCTTCTTGGCATTTGTAGTTTCTTTTTGAATAGGGCAAAAGATGTGCATTGGTTTTACTGTTACAAGTGAATTCAAATTTTTTATTTGAAGAATAAAATTGTTGGGTTGAAGAAATTGTTAAATAGGATTTGGAGAATGTAGAAGATATAATTAAAATATCAGGGAAGCTACCAACAAATGAACTTTCTCTGTTGCTTTTATTCCTAGCACCAAATGCACTTTTGACTAGAACATTTGGAGAATTTCACCTTGGCAGCAGTTTTCAAAGGAATTTTTCCTGACTTATTTGAAAAAGTTGTATAATAAAATCTTATCCATTCACAGAAAAGTCCTGACTCGTCAGGGAAGAGTTCTTAGTCATGTAAAAGCATTTCACGTTCCTTCATGAACACTGACATATGAGCTCAGAGAACTGGGTTCTAATTAAAATAATGGTTTCTCTCTATGATCTTGTCACCTAACTGGGTAAGCCAGATGTTGGCAAAAGTCCTGGTGAGGTAACTTCATCAGGAAATCACAATATCACAGGGAAAGATGTACACTTAACAGAGCAATCAAGACACTACACTACGATTCCCAGCACATTCCCAGACCCTACACCACAATTCCCAGATGTTACTGTCCTGATATCTTTCTCCACACCACTGTCCCACAGCTGAAACAAGAGGCAGTGGCTGAGGGAGAACGCATCATCAACCTGTTCTAGATTTAAACCACAGCGCTGCCACTTATTCAGCTGCATGACTTTAGAAAGGTCTGCACCGCTCTGAGCCTCAGCCTCCTCCATACTGTGGGGAAACCAGTATCTACCTCACAAGGATTATTCTAAAATTAAGTTTGGTGACAAATATAAGGTGCCTGGCACATAAAAGAGTACCTACGTTCAAACTACATGAAGAAGACGATGATGTGAGAAGCTGTGGATTTGGAGCTAATAAACTAGATCCAATTAGAGCTGTTTTGTTTTTAGTTTAATTCAAGGTTGTAGCCATCAAGCATAAAAACAAACAAACAAACAGTGGACCTTGTTTGTGCTTTCCAGGAGCCAATCTCCTAACCACAGAAAGCACATAGATGAAATATTATTTAATATATACTGTGGGTATGGTATTAAGTTATCTGAATGTTCTTGCTTCAATGCAGGTTGTAATTAGTGGTGGAGGAAGACAGAAGGCAGGGTTACGTTTATCCTTGGAGGGCCTGGTGTAATTTCTATGAGTACATGCACATGATAGACGTACTTTCTCTTGTAGCAGTTTTTCTCTGTGTACTTCTCATTTGAGATGAATGGTACTTGGTGCCAGCCTCGTTAAATAGATGTCAGCAGATAACAGCCACCATTTGCTAAGCTCCCACTCTGTGCCAGGCACTATGAATACACTATCTTGTTTAAACCTCAGAACAAACCTGTGAGGTAAGGTTATTATCAGCATTTTACAGATGAAGAAACATAGGCTTAGAGCAGTTCACTGATATGCCTCAACACCACAGCTAATAAGTGACAGAAATGAGATTGAAATGCAGATCTGTCTGCTTCCAGTCTTTTTTCTCCTGAAACTCCGTGTTCTACTATCTCACCTCTATGTACTTCACACTAGAGGCCATAGAGTAAGTGCTCCAAAATATTTATTCGTGATTGATTATAAAGAAATAAGTCGCTAGCCTAAAGGAAGCCCTTTCAAAATTGACTCAGGCCTATTTTGGATTTCCTTTTCCCAGTTAGCTGGGATTTCATAGTGAAAATTTTGTTGATTTGCTGCATTCCCACTTTTAAACGCAGCTTCAAATTTCTTTGTCTAAGACTCACAGAACATGGCCCTTTTACCCGATTCTCCATACTATATAAAGCATTTGCTAAGCTTGTTAGGACCTTCTGGGATCTCCCCTAATGATCTGACATTGGCATAATTTTGCAATCTTCCCTTCCTTAGGTTATGAGTAAGGTTGCAAGAAAGACCACGCTATTTTTATGATTTTTGTTGTTAGAGAAAAAGAATGTTATGCAAGTCTGCAAGCTCTAAAAGCCAAATGTCCCTGGTGGCACAGTGGTTAAGAGTCCGCCTGCCAATGCAGGCGACACGGGTTTGAGCCCTGGTCCAGGAAGATCCTACATGCCACAGAGCAACTAAGCCCGTGCACCCCAACTACTGAGCCTGCTCTCTAGAGCCCGCGAGAGCCACAACTACTGAAACCCGTGCACCTAGAGCCCGTGCTCTGCAACAAGAGAAGCCACTACAATGAGAAGCCCGCGCACCACAACGAAGAGTAGCCACCGCTTGCCGCAACTAGAGAAAGCCTGCACACAGCAACGAAGACCCATCGCAGCCAAAAAATAAATAAGTAAATAAATTTATTTTTTAAAAAAGAAACCAAGCCAAATGGATCAAGAACACAGTTCCAGCCCTAAAGGGCATCTGATCTAAAACCACAAATGGATGTAACATGGCACTGACTTGCTTTCCTCAAGCAGTTGCAGACATCATTTGACATCACCATATTTTAAAACTGGAGGGGCTTTTTTCTTTCTTTTTTTTTTCAATGTATTTTATTTTATATTTCATTTTATGGCTGTACTGCTTGGCATGCAGTATCTTAGTTCCCCGACCAGGGATCGAACCTGGGACCCCTGCACTGGAAGCATGGAGTCCTAACCACTGGACTGCCAGGGAAGATTCACTTTTATCAGTTAGAATAAGCGAGAGAGAAAAAAGAATCTCTACAAAGGGTAGCAAGGAGGGAGGGAGGGAGCAGTGCTTGAAGTGTTAAGCCTTTAAAATTTATTGAAATATTTCTGGCTGTTTTATCAATATTTAACTGTCAGTCTGAGGTCGACATCTCCATTCATGGCTGAGTGTGTTTATATCAAATGGGAATACAGGAAATGCATACCAAAATCAAATAGAAATAATTTTGGATTATTGTTCCTTTATTCTTTCATTAAGCAATCATTGATCGAGTGCCTGTGTGATGAATGATAGTCCCTGCCTGCTAGAAACTCATGGTCTAGGGTCAGAAGTAGACAAAGATGGAGTGGGGTAAGTGGGATATGATAGTGGCATTGCCGGTTGTATATGAATTCCAGAGTGTCACCTAATCCTACCTGGTAGGAAGTGTGTCAGGGAAGCCCCTCCCGGAGAAGATAAAGGGGAATTTTGCAAGATGAGAAGTCACTGTGGCAAAGAAGCAGGTTCCAGAGAGAATAGCTTGCAGATGTGTTTGAAGAAAGTAAGAGGGCTTTAAGTTTGAACTTTGTCTTAAGAAGAATGATTGAGAGATTATTACTCAGAACATGATAAAACCATTTTCTCTTGTAGCAACATGGAGATTAGGTCAGGAAAGGCTATGTGTGAGAAGGAGAGCCGGCAGCTAAAGTAAGAAAAAAATATTTGTCAGGGAGGATGGATATTTAAGTGATGCAATTGGTAAAATGGCATAAATGGTTGGGAAATGATTAGATGGACCTGACAGCTAAGTAGATGATAGTGCCATTTACCAAGATACCATGTATAAGAGAGAGTTTGCAAGGGATGGCACTCAACATGGATTGTAGCATGAATTAATAGGCCAATATTTGTGTTACAGTGTTATATCTACTTCTTTCATCCTTAGGTATATTGTAGAGGTTAGAAGCATGATTTGGGGGATCATTTCAGATCTCAAATCTACCACTTACTGGCTTTCTGATCCTAAGAAGACCACCTACACTCTATAAGCCTCAGTGTTCTCATTGGTAAAATGATGATAAGAATTCTTATGTCACAGGGATGTCATAAGACACGGTTCAAAGAGAAAATTCACACAGAGTGCCTTCAAGTGAGTGTTGAAGAATAATAATGCCAGTTATTATTACTACTCTTGCTATTTATTGTCCATGAATGTTCACTGAATGCAGGGTCTACATTTGTTTCCTTTGACTTTGTGCCCCCCAAGTGCCTTCTCTAGTCGTCTGTATGTAATTGTCCATCAGGAAATAATTGCTGAATTGAGCTGAATTGAAATGGTGGAACATGGAAGCACCAAATGAAGTTTCTGAAAGAGATGGAGAAGGATTCATGCATGTTTAATGCACAACAAATTCAGGTAAATGTCACACAGTAAAGGTCAAGAGTGACATTTGGGGATGAAGGACAGGAAAAGAGCAATGGTATTAATGAATGAAATGGAAGGTGGCTCCTAACAGTAAAGAAATCAAACTGATCCAAGGGAAGGGGCCTCAGAAGGAGTCCTCCCAGACTAACTCAAGAGGAGTTAGTGACTTGATGTTTTTCTTTCTCAGCTCAAGGATCTACCAAGACATCACATCAGAAATCATCTAACATATTACTTCTAGAAGAAAACCACAGGGCATAAACCTTATAAAAAGACTCATATGCCAGCCTAGAATAGAAACCTATTCTGAGCACTGATATATTGTTCAGTTGGCATCATGACTCTTGTTTTATTTTTCTTTTAGTAATTTAATCTTTTCTGAATGTGAGCCATTTTAAACTTTATATATAAATTAAAAAATTAAAATAATTGCTTTCGCATCTTCAAACTAAACTTGTCCAGAAGAGAAATAAAATAATTATATTTATTATTAACAGAACATAAATAAAGTATAAACCAACAAGGTGGAGCACAACCTTAAGTGGAAATTCTCTTGGTGCACTGGATTTAGATTTGGGGGGTTAAGGTGCATGTCGCAGAGGGGCGATTTAGCATAGATCTAGCTATAATAGGTCAGCAGCATGTAAATCTAAGACAAGGTGGCCTGAAAAAGGGGGAAAACTTCTTTAACACCAGATGAATTCAGCAGCTTTCAAACACTTTATCTTCTAACAAACCTCCCAAACTCTTGCAGTGCATGACCACCCACTCTAACCCAGGGCAGCTGCAAACTGTATGCACACTGTTCATAGCACAAGGGTGCCAGGCAGAAGAGAGGGAAGGGATCCCTAAGAAAGAAGGATCTTTGCCTCCTTTGCACAAATGCATGGGTAAATAACAGCCTGGCTACAACTCATGCTCCACATTGTCTTTCCATAAAAAAAAAAAAAAAAAAATCCCCCAATACACAAATCAAGGCCTCGTTTCTCACTATAGAATGGCACACTCTATGATGAATTTAAAAGCCTCTCAGATGAGTTTAAAAGCCTGGTCGGATGACTGGAAAATGAGGATCGATGTAGGTACATTTGGTGTTCCTGAGCCTCCCTGTCCCTCTCTGTGGTTCTCTCTAGCATATATTATTTATCCTTTACAGAGTGGGTTTTCAGAGGCTTTAGATCTGCCTGAGACTATAAAAGTCTATCTCCTTGGTGCCTTTCATGCCCGTCAGCTGTCTCCCGCAATATGACCATCCCTGCTGCTTTTCCTGCTCAGTCGGTGGGCTTGTTGGGACTGTTCCTTGTCTCCCAGAAACTCAGCTTGGAGAAAGGCCAGGGTACTGCTTGCCAGCGTACATGGTACAGCTCTGCTGATTTTCAAAGCGTCAACACCCGCAGCTTTGCATGCTTTGATTACCACCAGAAAGAAAGAGAGACGGAGACAGTGTTGTTGCTTCATTGCTTTCCAACCAGGATTAAATCCCATGAAACTGTCTGTTCCCACCCTTATTTTGAGTTCCTCAGAGAGTTCTAAATAGAATCTTATATCCAAACATAATGGAAGAAAGAAAATATTTCTTTGCTCTTGTTTACATAATCGTCTATAGTTCGTGTTTGAATATGAATTTTGGCGTTTTATGAAACCCAGCAAAGAAACCACCCAACTAGGAAATAGTAGATGATGTAAATCAGGCAACTCATATGTAAAACAGATTTTTAAAATATGCTTTATTTCCTCTAATGCACCGTAGAGAAGATACCAGGGATTTGGAAATTTTAAAACAGAGAGAAATTATTTAGAGGCTTCATTGAAAAATAAGTATCAAGTTTCAACAAACAAAATCTCATCTAGAGAACCTAGAACTGAACCGAAAGGAAGCCAACTTGTTACTTCCACAGCATAAGAAATATCAAGAGGTATGGATTTAGAAATGTAAGACTCACCTTCCCCCTCATCTACCCCACCACCAAAGGGGGAAAAAAAAAAAGATGCTGCTCAACAATGACAAAATATATATTTGGGTTAAAAGAATTATAATAATTATGATACACAGAATGATCAGCAAAAGGGCTTGGAGATCAAAGCCAACCACAACCTGAAGCTTTAGCAGTTAAACATCTATACCAAGTCATGTGTGACAAACCAGGAAGGAATATATTTACTAAATTCTCCACTTTTAGATTGCAGTGCTCTGTAGAACTCTAACAGAAATGAGGAAAGATCTGAAGGTTATTAGAGTTTATATAAATGCCCTTTCCCCATTTCAGGTGGTCTTGAGCTCTCACCATTAGCATTTTAGAGGGACTCTTAACACCATGTTGCAAGCCTTCTCTTCATGTCCACAGGGAAAATAGTAAGCTACTTTTCCAAGACTTTCAGATTCCTCATTATCTGTCCCAAACTATCTTCCTAGATTCATCTTCAGGACCCTCATTCTCACACCCTTATGCTCCAGCTTTCCCCCTTGTTAATGTATTCTTCCTCTTCCACTTCAGTAGCAAGAAGTATTTAAGAAATTGGATTCTGGGGTTAGACAAACCAGGATCCAAGGGTCAGCTCTGCCATATGCTCAGAGTATGACTGTGGAAGTCATTTCAGTCATTAATGAATTCATAAATTCAGCAATATTTATTGAGCCTCTAGTGTGTGCCAGGCTTTGTGCTCCACACTGGGGATAGAGTAAAAAAATAGTGCACAATCCCTGTCCTCATGAGGTCTTTATTCTAGTTGGGAGAGACAGAAAATGTCTGATACACGTCATGATGAAAAACAAAGCTGGGTCCGGATGGGTGTGGAGAAGAGAGAGGCTTGTGTTGTCCACAGGCTGGTCAAGGAAGGCTTTTCTGATAAGATGACCTTTGAACAGAAACCTGAATGAAGGAGGAAGTGAGGCTTGCGGATATCTGAAAGACAGTGTTCCAGGCAGAGGGATGAGCAAGGAGCATTCCTACTGTATTTGAAGAGCAGCAAAGAGGGGAAAGATGGCTGTCAGGCGGTGGATCCAGGAGACAGTGGTAGGAAACGATGTCACAGAGGAGTGAGGGCAAAAAAACGTAGGATCTTGAAAGCCGTGATAAGAACCTTGTGTTTTAATGCATGTGAGGTGGGAAGTTGTTGGAAAGTTTGTTCAGAGCGCTGACATTATCTGATTCATGTTTTTAAAAGATCACAAAATGACTGGGTATAAAGCAATGGCAGAAGCAGACAGACCAGTTAAAAGACTTCTGCAAGAGTTTGAGAGAGAGAGATGAGAAGGGCTTTGATTGGAATAGTAGTGGAGGAAGTGATGCTCTATGGAAGGATGACTCCAGTATCCTCTTTAGGAATTACTCGTCACTGTCATCATATCCCCCATCAAATGAAGTTGCTTGACGATTATATGAGGTTCATTAGTGTAAAGTGCTTAGGGCAGTTCTTGGCACATAGGAAACGGTTAACAAAAAGACAGTGTTATTTTTACTATCAGGCTCAGCAGAAATGTCACCTCTTTGAAGGCTCCCTCACTACTTACTTCCACCCACCCTCATTGCCAGTACAGTCCTTCTCTTGGTTTGCCCTGCATATTGTATACACCATTGCAAGAGTATTTATCATAGCATGTACCCTTGTATTTATGCTTTTGCTTTCTCACTAGAATGTGAGCTTGAGGAAGAGGGTGACTATGCCTTATTCTTGGGCCCTCAGAGTCTAACACACCAAAGTTTCTAAATACAAGATTGTTGAATGAGTGAGTTTAAATCCTACCTGCTCCGTGAAGTTTTCTTAACTTACCCTCACCTGTACCTCCACTTATTACTTGGACCAGTCATATCACTTAACATGTATCACTTAACCTATATTATTTTGTACACAAAATTATTAAATATTTTACATTTATACCTTGATTCCAACTAAATCATAAAGTCTTATCGAACAGAAATTGTATCTTTTATTCTTCGTATGTCTCGGGGTACTATGTACATTCATGGATCAATTATTATTGTGTTAAAAGAAAAGCTTAGTAAGTAAAGACACAGATTGACTTAAGAATGATTTGATAGAAAGGGTATTACATATTTTTGATGTACTGAGTGATGTTGTTAGAATATAACTATTATTGGTTCAGAGAAACCAGAGTTTACCCCAGAAGCACAAGCTAGAGAAATTTTAGAATGCTTTCAGAGTCACAGGGAAAATAGAGGGACATTTCAGCACTCAAGACTTTTCATAAAAGCTTAGCTTTTTCCTGGTTGTTAAAGGTACCAATAGAAAGAGTCTGACTCTAGAATCAGATAGATTTGGGCTCTGGTGTTTTCAGAAGGAAAATGATGTTGAAACAGTTAGACAAAATAATGAAAGATACACAGAATTCAATGGAATGCCATTGTAATATCTAGAAGAGTTGTGTAAGAATATAACAAGAACAGTAAGAATACAACAAATAAGAGGGAATCTTCCTCAAGTTCCTACCTACAGGAACTTAGAAACTTGATGGAGTTTCTGTAGGTAGTAAGACATATAAGTGCCTCAGCTGGCAAATTCTGTGCAAAATTCTATCAAGGGATGTAGCAGCTTGAGGGGGTCGGGCGCCAAATCTCTGCGACTGGACAGAAGAATCAGGTATGTAGAGCTTGAACTTGAAGGACACAGGTGGTGAGACCATCCCAGTTGGAGGGTGTATTAGTTTTTTAATCACTGCAAACTTAGCAACTTAACACAAATTTATTACCTCATCGTTCCTGGGCAGGGAATCTGGGTATGGTAGCTGGATCCTCTGGTCAGGGTCTCCTCAGACTGAAATCACGATGTCATCCAGGGCTGTGATCTCATCTGAGGCTTGAGCATACTGAGGCTTGGGCTCTTCCAAGGACAGCAGGAGGGTACCCTCACTGCTTCTTGTCTCCTTT
Organism: Monodon monoceros; assembly: GCF_005190385.1. Taxonomy (NCBI): domain Eukaryota; kingdom Metazoa; phylum Chordata; class Mammalia; order Artiodactyla; family Monodontidae; genus Monodon; species Monodon monoceros. Next base: position 120,269,695 of record NW_021703774.1, read on the forward strand.
GAGGCTCACCTGGAAAGGTCAGGCCCACTCAGGATATTTTTTTCCCATTTGATTAACTCAAATTCATTACATCTGGAAATTAATTACATCTGGGAAATTCCTTTTGCCATATAACATAACAATCACAGAAGTGATAGCCCATCATATTCACATGTTCTACCCATACTCAAGGAGAGAGGATTATATAGGTCGTGTACACCAGGGGGCTGAAATCATTTTTTTTTTTTTTTTTTTGCTGTACGCGGGCCTCTCTCTGTTGTGGCCTCTCCGTTGCGGAGCCCAGGCTCCAGACGCGCAGGCTCAGCGGCCATGGCTCACGGGTGCAGCCGCTCCGCGGCATGTGGGATCTTCCCGGACCGGGGCATGAACCCGTGTCCCCTGCATCGGCAGGCAGACTCTCAACCACTGCGCCACCAGGGAAGCCCGGGGGGCTGAAATCTTGGAACCCATCTCAGAAGGCTGTCTACCTACCACAGAGAACAGTGACTGAGGGAAATGGGACTCAGTATGTCCCAACGACATTGCTGATAAGGGTCCAGTCATGTCCAGTTAGTAATTCTGTTTTTTTAAGAAACCTCAGCAAACTAGAAGGCAACCCCAAGAATTACTTAGGAAAGTAACATCAAAATTATTGGGGATGATAGAATTGTGTCCTTATCTTTTAATAATGGCATAGTTTAGTATTATGTATAAAAATCCCAAAATATAAAAATCAGTGGTAAAATATCTGAATTTAAGAATCTGTGCTTATTTTGAATTTTAATTATTTATACTATTTACAAAAATTAGGCCTATTAGAGGAACAAGTCAACCTTGCAATTTCAAATTAAAATAAGTAATTGAGTCATTGCTTTAGACCTGAAATTTCAGGTTGAAATCTTACTTGGAACATTTAAGAGAATTTAAAGTTCACCAGATCTATAAATTTAATTTATTAGATTTATAAGAATTACTTAAGTTCTTGGGAAGTTTGTTAAGTCATGTGATTAATGTACTTAAAAAAAAGGAAATAAAGATATATTACCTTAATAAATGTGGCTAAATATTCAAGAAATTTAATTAGGTTGTGAAATCTTCCTTCAAAATAATTATAAAATTTGTTAGATTTATGAATGGATTCATAAAATTTATAAACATACAAGCTTAAGAAAGATAAGGGTTTCAAATGAATTGAATACTAATTTTGCACCAAAATAAACTTGAATAGTTCTTTTCTAGGCATAAAAATTGCCCTCAAGAACATAAAAATACTCATGTGTAACAAGTTTCAACCCTGCTATTTTGTATGACCTTTGTCAAGTCACCTAACTTCTCTTAGCTTCACTTTCTCATTTGCAACATGGGGTCAGAATATTAACTTGCAGGGCGGTCCTAAAGAGTGAAAGAGATATTTTGCACAAAGTGCTTGACACATTTAGGATCTCAATAATGAGAACTTAAAGAAAAGAAAGAAAAATCCAGTTCTTTTCCTAAACATAAGGGCAGAGGCTTTGTTTATCGTCCATCCAGGCCACCTTCACTTTGAAGTTCAATCCTCCAAAACCCTCTTAGATAACAATTAGTTTGTTTCGTTTCCAGGCACAAATTATGCTTAAAAGATTAATTTTAATGCCAGAGGCAGTATAGTTGCTTGTGTCAAACCACAGGGGAGGCTGACCACACCCATTAGATCCTCCCCAGAAAGCGGCTGCAGGAAAGCAGCAGCAAACCAGTGTCCCATTTCAGTCCTTAACACTCGAGGCACAGAGGACACAGAGTAAGCATCAGGCTCCAAGGACTTTATGCAGCCAGCGTTTCTGTGCCAATATCTGGGGCCAAATTACCGGAATGGGATTTAAAACACTAGGGGAAGGGAGAAGTTAGTATTCCCTCTAGGCTAATAGTTGCCTGGTGAAATGTCACTGTATTTGTGTCAGAAGGAGCAGAGGAATGCATTCCTGTCTGCGCTGAGTGCACACAGAAAACCCAGAGGAGAGCAGACCCAATCATTCCACAAGACTTAAGAGTGTATTGTGGTTAATATAGATCAATCCACTTTTCCCGAGTGCTTATATTTGGAAAATGGAAATGTGGTTTCCAAGAAAAAAAGTGTAAAATGAACTATTTTGAGCACTTATACAAATCTTTAAATGTGTCTAACTTTTTGAAAAACTGCAATGAATTTTGATGGTAATTCTGGAGGGGAGCAAACTCAAATACAGAAAAGTGTGTGTGAAAGACAGAGAGAGACGGAGACAGAGATGGAAAGGAGGAATGGAGAAATAGAGAGTCTCAGAGAAAGAAAACAGAGGGACAGATTCCCAGAGAAGCTGTGAGATAAGACCCAGACACAGAGAAAACAAACAAGAAGACATGATATTGAAACACAGAGAGGCCTAACACTGAAAACTGAAGGGACAATAAGGCAAGACTCGGAAGAAAAGATATTTTGTCAACAAAAAATTAATCAGTCGTAGATCGAAAAAATGGAAAATTTTGTTCAAGCCAAGTTGAAGATTATAACCCAGGAACAGACTCTCAGAAAACTCCGAGAACTGTTCCACCCATTAGATGTCAAAGCAGGGTCATACAATGTTTTGAAACAGAGGACTATACGTTAACTGACATATTATTGACAGTTGACACAATCCAGGTCTCCACGTACAACACGAGTAGTGAGTGCGTCATGGGTCATTGTGGCCCCTTACAAGATTATGCAGGAAGGTTATCTCCTCAGGAGTTATCTTGTGATGCTAGGAGAATACTGCTCTTTATGGTTGAGCAGGTATTTCTGCCTATGGGGAGGTTTGGTCGATGCATGATGGAGATACACAATGCACAGTAGAGGGGAGAGAGGAGGCCAAAGGGCAGAGAAAATTATTTTATGTTCAAATTTTCTTTGCCTTGCCTTAGAATACGAATTTTTATTTCATCAATATATAATTTTCAAGGATCCAAGGAAGCAGCCAGAGGACCAGGGGAGAAAAAAGAGAGAGGAAGATACCACAGGGCAACATTCAATTAGGTCAATATTTATTGTATGCCCACGGGGAACATGGCAACCTCCTGGAACTAAAGTGGAAATGAATTTAATTCTCCCCTGTTCTGAAGGGTGGGCAAGTTCAAGTCTGTGGAGCCACCTGGGGCTGAGGAGAGAGTGCGTGCAGATCCATACTGCGCTCTGCTTCCAGCTGGCTGGCCTGCAATTCTCTGCCTCCAGGGCGGTCCTGCAACCTGCTCTTTCCTCAACTCCATGTGCTTTGTGTCCCCCTAGAGGGGTGGGATAAGGAGGGTGGGAGGGAGACGCAAGAGGGAGGGGATATGGGGATATACGTATGCATATAGCTGATTCACTTTGTTCTACAGCAGAAACTAACACAACACTGTAAAGCAATTATACTCCAATAAAGATGTTTAAAAAATAAATAAATAAATAACCCCCCCCCCAAAAAAAAAAATCTAAACAGAGACAAAGATGAAAGTGTTATATACTTTTTGTTGTTTTTGTTGTCCTTGTAATATCAGGTCTAAAACAAGTGTTACTTAGTAGTGACACCATATTTCTCAAACATAAAAATTTGCAATCTAGATATTTAAAAATAAAAAAATCTTTAAAAATTTTTAAAAGACTGAATCAGAGGCCACTTTCATTAGGCTCCCCTCCAAACACACAAAATGTTCTGACATATAGTGTGCAGTATTTTTAAAACAAATCTCTCTTTATTTCAAAAAATTCAGCCAAGAAATATTTCTTAGGAATGTCAGAGTACACAGACACATATCTGATCAAAATGTCTCTGAAAGACCTGCAGAAAGGGAAATGTAGTTTGTTATATGACTCATGGTGTCCGTAAGACAAAAATAAACCAGAGGTTTAGACGAAATACAACTATTCCTAGCAGGGGAGTCTATAAAATAGACTGGCAAGGGAAGGATGCAATCATCAAAACTCACTATACCTCACCAGGGAATCCACACACGTTCAACCACCTCATCTGATAAATCCAAAAGAAAGAATATGCATGGCAAAATAATTTATGGGAATACTAGCTTACCTTGATTCTTCTTATACTTTCCTACCTTACAGCCAGACCTCTGTGATTGTTGCAGAGTGGAAAACAGAAGATGCTTAAAATAAATGGTTCTTTGTGTCATATAAAAGTGAGAACTATTAAAGTTGAAGAAACTATGCTACTGGAGGATAAGAGTAGAGAGAGTAACTTTGAGGCACTCAGGAAGAGGGAGCTATGTCTCCCAGACCAAAAAATGGGTCAAAGTCAGGACCCATGCGTTGTTCCAATAGCAAAAGTAGGATTCTAAGGAGGTGGCACATGATGGTGGGAATGTCCTCTTGATGTGCCAGGAGAGTGGCACCCTGGGCACCAGAGTTCCAAACTTTACCAAAGATCCTGCACCTTGAATGTGAGATGGAGCATGAGAGTGGCCTCGTCAGAAGGATCAGATCACAGAGTCTGGAGCAATGGGAATCTCAATGGTACCCAGTGGACCAACGGCCAATGACTGCTTGTCACATGATGTGATGCTACCTACCACTAACTCTAGGACCTCAGCACAATGCCATGGTGAGATGAGTCCCAATAGTGACTGTAATTGAATTTTCTACCACCCTGACAAAATAGGCTTAGAGAACAATTTTAGTTGATTTTATAAAAATAAATAAATGAGTTACTTTATATGTACCTGTGTTCATGGTCTGAATGTCATAACTGCCACACAAACTTTGAAATCACATAGAACTAGGACTCAACAATCCTTGGGCACCTTACTTAATTTCTCCAAGTCTCTATTCTCACCATCTGCAGAAAGGAGATAAAAGTAGAACTTAATTCATAAGGTACTATAAGTAGTGAAGATGTAAATTTCAGTGCCTGGAACATAGTGTTCAATAATGGTTGTTACTTATATTAAGTTTGAAAAATGAATCTATGAGAAGTGAGACACAAAGCTTTCAGCCATTCACAAACACAACCATTGCAAAGAGAGAAACATCACCAGTTATGCACACTGTTTGCCAGATAAAAATAAATTATTTATAGTTCTTCAAGAGATATACCACTATCCCTTGCAGGAAGGATGTGAGAATATGGCCAAGAAAAACACAAACCATCTCCCACAACATGGGGCCACTCAGATCAACATGTCTAATAAACCTCAAACCCATGGGGAAGAACAATAGAGAAGCAATTCAAAGTACTTAATACAGCGATGGCTTTTAACAAGTCAACTGCCACCCTTATCCTCCTTTTTCCCCTCCCTTCCTTCAACACAACCACATCTGGGCTAAAGATATTTATAATTCTCTGGTGACTAACTGTAACAAAACTTTAACAAACAGGCTGGTAAACTTGATAAAAGTATCTTAATATGACAGATACACTGCTCAAATGGAATGTGGGAGGGGAGAGCATACTTTAATTTTTGGTAAGCTAAAATAGCACCTTAAAAATGGATGACTCCATACAGGCATTTAACAGTAGAGCTAATTTCAGGTCAGGTAAGCCACCTGCCTATCAGGTAAGCAGGTTCGCATTCGCATTAGATTTCTTTTTTTTTTTAAGTAATTAATTAATTAATTTATTTTTGGCTGTGTTGGGTCTTTGTTGCATTGTGCGGGCTTCTCATTGTCGTGGCTTCTCTTGTTGTGGAGCACAGGCTCTAGGCGCACAGGCTTCAGTGGTTGTGGCATGTGGGCTCAGTAGTTGTGGCTTGCAGGCTCTAGAGATCAGGCTCAGTAGTTGTGACGCACGGGCTTTGTTGCTCTGCGGCATGTGGGATCTTCCCAGGCCAGGGCTCAAACCTGTGTCCCTTGCATTGGCAGGCAGATTGTTAACCACTGCGCCACCAGGGAAGCCCCTCACATTAGATTTCTCATTAGAAATCTTAGCATGATTTTAGGGTCTCTTCGTTCTTGCTTTCCTCTATCTTGCCCAAATCATTTGGAACTAATCACCGGTCTCAGGTCTGTTGCTCAGTGGCCCATGATGGAAAAAATCATGATTTAACAATTCAGCAAACATTTCTTGAGCCTTTGCTATAAACCTGGTAGCAATGACACAGAGATGGACCAGAATCCCTGCTGCAGCCCCATCTCAAAACCACGGCACAGCCTTTGCCATCTTCTAACTAGGCCACTTAGTCCTGCCCACCACCTGAGCCACTTCCTGTGGCTCCAGCCACCTCCAAGTATGGCTTGGTATTTTTGCCTTCCTGTGTGGCTACAAGGCAGCTATGACTCAAGGTTTCTGCACTCGTGAGGATCAGCCTTCTCCAGAAAAGAGAAACTCAAGCGTGAGTCTCCTCCAGTGATTCTATTTTGTAGAATAAGGCTTTCACTTTAGCTCCGATTTCAGTTCTTGTTCTAGAAGTCCTCATGTTTCTCTAGACTGTTCTTAGGAGGAGTCTGCCTAACTGACAGTTCTGTTTCCCTGGGGATGGAAATTATTATCCAGAACACAACCTTGGGGGCTGTGATTCTGTGACCTACAGACAGACTTCCCTATGGACATCCTTTGGGATTTCTGAAGTCCACTTATACATTACCTTGTGCCCAACTCCAGGGAACTGAGCTGCAAAAAGTTAAGCCATTCAAACCCCAAGGATAGATACTTAGGCAGCTAGTATTCATTGCGTAAGGGAATAAAACATTCATTCATTCATGCATTGAGTATTTAATAAGTGCACGTTTGGGTCAGACACTATGTCAGATGCTGGAGCTATGGAGATAGGAGGAAGTAAACCCTATTATCAGGGGGGACATAGTCTCAAAGGGAAAACAAAGAGAAAGCAAACAATTATAAAGATGCAAAGGTCTAGTATATCCACGGTACAAGAACCTTATATGTTTTGCGTAGGAGTTTGACCTTTCTCTTACAGGCCCCAAATGGCAAATGGAATTCATCTTGAGGGCTTGCTGGCTCTTGCCTGTCATGGTATTCAGTAAAGTCTATTACAGACAAGGAGGAGAGGACTGTGACACAAATGCTGCCTATTTACAATATAAGCATAGACGAGCCACTGAGGAGTTTTGTTAATTTGGAGAATAATGTGTCTAAAAGTTTCTTTCTGGGACTTCCCTGGTGGTCCAGTGATTAAGACTCTGAGATTCCACTGCAGGGGTCATGGGTTTGATCCCTGGTCAGAGAACTAAGATCCCACATGCAGCCTAAAAATAAATAACTATATAAATAAAATTTAAAAAATAAAAAAAAGTTTCTTTCTTGCCACCCCAGTTGGGAAACCTTCTTTAGGACCTAGCCTGGCCTCATGAGCATATCTTGTGACCATGAAAGTTCCTTTATCTTTCCAGCCATTTTTTATTACAAGCAAACAGCCTGTAGGTTCTGAATTGTGATACCTGCCCTTGAGGAGAAAGTATAAACTGGAAGAGAGGAAAAAGAGAACAAATAAATATGAATAGTATAATAAATGCCAGTAAAGTTACAGTCTTCAAATATAGAGAAGAAAGAACAGCAAAATCTACCTGATGGTAGGAAGACATTTCATGGAGTAGATTATAAAAGATCCTTACCTGACAAGTGAGAGTCTGAGAGGTGGGGAAGTCTACTTACAGATGAAGAAACAGCCTGAGCTAATAGCATGTGATGTGTGAGTCAACAGTCTATTCAGTGAACAGCAAAACGGTTTGGTACTGCCAGGGTGGTGGAGGACCACGGCCAGTGGCAGACATACAACAAGGGCAGTTTGGGCAATAGTGCAGGGCCTTCTATAACGTGCTAAGAAGAGTTGACTGGAATAGAGCTGTTTCTTAGACACACCTGAGGAGGTAAGGAGAATACATGGCAAGTTAGAGAAACTAGATAGAAACCTAGTGAGGCATTCAGCGCAAAGAAATCGAGGCAGAAATAAGGGCTAATAAGAGCATCGACCCTCTGTCCTCCTGCCTGGGTGAAATACAGAAGTCCAGGTTTGAGTCCTGGTGCCTTCACAAACAGCCCTGATCCTTTGTCTCAGGCTGTGGAAACACCTCCAGCACCTCCAGTCTGATCGAGCTGCCAGTGCCCTCTAGCGGTAGCCCACTTGATGGCCAGATGACAAAAACCATCCAATTCCTCACCCAAGTACCTGCCATGTACTGGCTTCTGTGATAGCTGCTGGAGCCACAGATCCTTAAGACATTGATTTTTCACTCAGGCTCACAGTTTAGGATGTGAGACACAGAGATGAACACATCCGAATAATAGTGTGTGGTCAGTGCAAAAAAAGTGTGCAATCAGGAATATGCTTAAGACAGTTTGTATAGAAGAGGGATAATTAACTTTGGGGTATGGGGACTTTGATGGTAGCTTGATGTTTGGCCTGGCAGTAAAAAAGGCCTTCTGGAAAATGTGCCTGAGCTATGAAGGAAGATTAGGACTTCACAAGGCAATTAGTAGGAGATGAGCTTTCCAGGAACAGAGATCAACATGGGTTAATTTGGAGAATGGAAGTAACTTCCTATTATAGAAGGATTAAGTGGGAACAGAATCAGGTAGATTTTGTAGTGACCCTTTCTGAGGCAGTCTAAATGGTACCAAGTGTTTCCCAAAGTGTTCCAGTCAACCGACAGTTATTGTGCGCATCTTCTGTGGACAATGTGATATGGAATTAAATAATGTTCTATCCTCAAGATGCTTTAGTGTTAAGACATGTTCAGACAGAGATGTGAAGGAATACTTTCTATAAAATGCAAGTTATACACAAGTAGCATTTGGCAGCAAAGGAAAAGAAGCATTTACTTTGAAAGGGGCAGTCAGGGAAGCCTTTCCAAAGTAGGAAAGACTTGAACATTGACTAACAAATGAGTAGGAATTTGCCATACTGCAGTCGGGGGAGGGTGTGTATCCATTGTTTCTATGATTTGTGATGCAAAGCTGGTTGAATGTCTTCCTGCCTCTCTGGTCACATTTTACTTTCTTCCTCTGGCTCCTTTTCTTCTTCCCACTCCTGCTGTGATCAGTCCCCCAAGGTTCTATGCTCAGCCCTCAGATCTTCGCTTTATTCCCTCTCAGTGACTTCATTCATACCCATGGCCTCCACTTGCAAACCTCAAACATTTTGCTTAGCAGAGACACCATATTACCGAGTACATCACTTTTCACCCAGAAAGTCAACCTGTCCCTAATGAAACCTGCTCCAAACAGAACCCACCATCTTTAACCTCTGAAATCCTCCCCTCCCTTGGTTGGTTGTCCCCACCAACCTTTAGTAGCCTGATTTTATAAGTCAAGAACCTTGAAAAGACCCTTATCTTCTCCTTTTCTTTCCCCAACATCCAGTGCCTCTCCAAGTTCTGCAGCATTTGTAAATCCTTTTCTTTCTGTGTCCACTATTACTGCCTTAAATTGGTCCCTCATAATGTCTTGCATGGTTGATTACAGTGGCCTCCTAACCTGTCTCTCTGCTTCTAGCTCACCCCCTCAGTCCATCCTGCTTCATGTCTGCTAAGGTGGTGTTTCTAATAAGCAAGTCTGACCTTCTGTGCTAAGCCGCTGCACCCTTCCTTCTTAAGTGCTTCCATGCTCCCTATAACCTGCAGAATCAGGCCTCAGCAAATTAGGGTGGTAGACAAACCTCCCCTTCTAACCCTTCTAGCCACATGTGTTGTTGTCTTCTTCCAGGAATTCTCCAGAAATTCCAAACTCATGTAGATCCCCTAAACATCACATTGTTTAATACTTTCCTGCCTCAAACTGCTGTCACCTAGAATGCTCTCCCCAGCACTCTTCCCACATGGCAACCTCCAATTCATCCCTCAGAACTCAGTTTCATGTCACTTCCCCCCAGTGAGTCTTCATTGACCCTCCCTTTCAGATAGATAATCAATTTCTTCTCTGAGCTACTTCTGGACTATTTATGTATATCTATTCTTAGGTCATTTTGTGATGATCTGAGTACCTGTCTGTGTCCCTTGCTCCAGGGTGGAGCAGCAATATAGCAGAGTAATTAAGAAAATGGAACCCAGTCCCAGCTCTGCCGCTTATCAGAGTGAACTCAGGCAAGTTTTTAAATCTCTCTTTGTCTTAGTTTCCTCATCTACAAAATGGGGATGATAATAGTACCTGGCTTATAAAGTTGTTGTCAGGTTAATGTATGTCAAGTGCTTTTAACAGTGTTACATAAAAATTTTCTTTGATTTTTAACTGTGAGCGTCTTGATGTTAGGAAATTATGTCTTATTCACTTCCATTTTCCCAGGGTCCAGCAGAGTACTACCTGACACAGAAAGTATTGTATATGGAACAAATATTTGTTGAAAGGAGGAATGACAATCTTTGGCTTTTCCCTGTTTCCTCTCCAATATGTCGTAAATCCCGGAGTCCTGCTGGGTTTTCCTTTCCAATATCCCCTGCATTTAGTTTTCTTTCTGTAGTAACTGTCACTACTCCTTCATTTATTCAACAAAAAGTTATTAATAGTCCACAGTGTACAAGGCACCACTCTAACTGCTGAGGATACTGCTCTGATCAAGACAAATTCCCTTCATTATGGACCTTGCATTCTAACAGATGACACAGACACTAAATAATAGCATATTAGTTATCTGATCATAAATGTGATATATACAATCAGAGAAATTTAACCTAGTCTTAAAGGTCAGGAAGTTTCGCCTAGAGAAGAAATTTCACTGATATATGAACGACTAGAAGTAAATAACTAGCATAAGGTGGTACAAGCTGTGGTGGAGAGCATCCAGGCAGAGGGAACAGCATGTGCAAAGCCCAGAGTCAGGAAGAAATTTAGCACATGCAGATTTTGCGTTCCCTGTGTCTGAATTATTGCTACAAATGCTACCCAGTCTCTTTACAAGATGACCCTCCACACAGCTCTAAGATTAAATTTTCTACCATGTTAATTTCCTGTTCAGAAACCTTCCGTGGTTCTCTACTGCTTGCTGAATGACATACTAACTCCTTAGTTGTTTTTCATGATCCAGTGAACATAGGCTCCAGTAATGGTCGTTTTATCTCCCACAAATCATCTGCATCTATACGCAACAACAACCATCTTGTACTATTTGATATTCCCCAGACATTCCTTATTTTTTTTTTTACTTTTCCACATTTACTCAGGTTGTTGTTGTCACCAAAATGCTTTTCTTTATTTCTGTCCACGCGTGCTGTTCTGCAAAACAATATTTACTTGTTTGATGCACGATGTGCTTTGATATTTTCTATTCTAGTCTATTTTACTCTATTTCAGTTTTTAAAACAAGCAAGTGGTAACCTACAAAAGTGATTTCATAACCCACTGATGGATCTTGACTCATAATTGAAAATGTTGCCCCAAATAACCTTAAAGATTTTTCCAAGATATATGATTCTTGGCTTTGGTGGATTCTAAGTTTTCTTCAAGTAGTAGAATCCTCTAATTTAGTTACATCTTGATTATTGGGCATCTGTATTCTCTGATGATAGAATGGTAAAATTCTGCTTGAGCACATGATCAGTGGGGGAGCTAATCATACAGAGTCAAGTCACCCTGAGGATACTTAGCAATGCATATTTTTGCATTTGTAGGAGTTGTCACACTTTGCTGCTTCAGTTCTGGCAATGTTCTGAACTGAAGTTGCTAATTGTATTGAGCTATTCCAGATCACATATTGGGCAAAGGTGAACATGGGAAAGTACTTCTTCTATCTATAACTGAGGGGAAAATACCCCTCCACTAGCAAATAATCCATGGCACTCAACTGTAACTCATATTAGGTAATAAGTGTACCTTTGCAGATAGATTTGCTTTATAATTGCCCAAGGGGAATATTTGAATCTTTTGTAGTAACCACTCTACAAAGGATCTGTTTTTCAGAATATCTTTACATCTTGGGTTAAGTTTCAGTGAAATACTTCAGTGTTTCAGTATTTCTTCCATTTTAGATTTTGCAATGTCAACACCTGGATTAACTTACCATCTTGTTAATGTCTTTCAAATCTTTATCTCCAGCCCAGATTACATTCCTATATTTCATTTTTCTGTATCTCCTATGGCCACACCATCTCTCCACTTAAACCAGAGAACACCAGCATCAGGCTTGACTCCCCTTTTTTCAACTCACCTGCCATTAATTCCTCTTGATGTTACATCTTATATGCTTCTCAAATCTGTCTACTTCTCTCCAACCTCCCTGCCTCTACTGATGTTCAAGCCTCCCAAATGGTCCTCTTGTCATCTTTCTTAGTGCATTTCACAAAGTGGCCAATCTACCATATATTATTCTCCAGCTGGAAGCCATTCAGTTAACTACTGTTCCCTTTAAGAGAGAGTCCAATAGAAAGTACCTAAAATTGCTTGCAAAGGCCTTCTTAATCTGTCCTCTGCTAAACTCTCCTGCCTCATTTTCATTCTCTCCTTTCCTTCATATCTTACCCTCCAATCATTAAAATATGTTCTTTATGCCTCAAACACTCCATTCCTCGTCTAAAACACTCTCCTTTCTACTGGAGAACTTTCACTTTTCCTTCGAGCCACATCTTGGATAGTTCATGGGAATAATTCCTGGAGCCTCCTAAGTCCAGGCTTGGGGCTCCTCCCTTGTCCTCTTTAGTGCCGTGGAGCTCACCATTATGCTGTATTGAAACCATCTCTTCAGTTCAATAGTGTTAGCACAGGAATTATTCAATATCGTATCTATACTACCTAGCATATAATATACGATTAACATTTTTAGAATGAACAAATAATATCTGATTTGCTCTCTGCCAAATGGTAAGGGGACTCCCCTGTGGAAGGGTCCTCAGTTCCCAGCTATGCTGATGACCTGGGAGAGAGGTCTATCCAACACTGGGATGAAGTATCAGAAAACTATTTTGACTGTAGATTTAAGTTACGATCTCCAAACAGCTTATCAGTAATACAACTTACTTCAAAAAAAATCTCCAACTGTTTTATGTGTCACAATTTAGGAAACTTAGGAGAAGGTAAAAAGGGTATTTTTGGCTCCTTAAAATCCCAATATTTCAGATAATCTCTTCTCTTAGACAATTAAGTTTTATTTCTTACCAGACCCACCCTGGCCAATATCTAGATCCTCAGATGGGTGCAGCTTTCACCAGTTCCATTCACTTATTCTCATTCATCTATTTTTCATTGATTAAACACTTACTAAGTGCCAGATACCAGGAATACTAGGTGAGTAAGATGTCATTCCCCACCCACAGCCTCAACACCCAATCTATTCAGGGTTAGGAGGAAGGAAGAAAACAAACATTTAAACTCATGATATAGATTCCCTCCAAACTCATGCAAACTTGAACTTAACCAAAGAATTCCAAAAGGGTATAAAAAATGTTAAAGAACAAGAAAGTTTTTGCTTTATATATGAAAAAACAAAATAAGCTTTAAGAGCAATAAATAGTCTGAGGAAAGAATGTGCAACGAACAGCAGATACCATAAGAGGAAAATTTTTTGCTTATGGAACTGTAAAGATTGTCATTGCATTAGTTCATATTTAGTCAGTGCTATTTGCATTAGTTACCTTTTTATTGAATTCTATTCATAACTGAGAAGCAAATAGTCTGGCAAAGTCCAGACATTTCTCCAAAGACATACAGGCAAAATACAGCCAAAGTTATGAAAGTCTGTGGTTCTTCACAGGTAGTCAACACATACAGCTTGTGACAATTTTTCAAATGAGCATGTCATTGGTGAGGCTGCTAATGCTGATACCAGCGGAGTAGAAATGTATTCTAAAGGATTTTTGATTCGAGCAAGATTTGAAACGAGCAAGACCTTTTTGAACAGAATGATTTTGGAATTTTCATAAGCTAAGAACTCTTCAAAATGCCTCTCTGAGGCTCTTGCATAAATTTTTAGAGCCTCGTTGAAGTCCTTGCTATTCCTTTAACACACTTTGCTCTATGTATGATACCTGATACCTTTGCTGTTCTTTCTGAGTGGAATAGCCTCCAGTCCCAGATGCCTGTCAAACTCAAATATCATCTCTTCTGTGGAGCACCGCAACAGGATCAACAGAAATCTTTCAGGCTGAATTAATTCTTCCCCACTCTGAGTGCCCACAGCGTTTTGCCTTTCAAATTGCACTTATTGCATTATATTATCCTTATTGGTTGATATATCTCTGTTCCCCGCAGGACCCAACAGTACCTGATACACATTAAAGCCTCCATATAGACAGGTTTAATGTTTGAATCATCCTATTCTTTTCTCCACCTCTCTGTGTCACTATAGTAGTGCCAAGTTCATGTTCTCCAGTTTCGGCTAACTTCATGATGTACATTATTAAAAAGTTCTGATCTGACAATTAAGATATAAATTATTTTTAATTAGCCACAAATGTATCTTGGAAAAAGCAAGGGGTTATAGTTTTAAGAGATTACGTGGTTTGGGGCAATCAATGTACCTGCCATGGCTTCAGTTTCCTCATCTAGAAAATGAGGACATTACTAAATAATCTCTACATTCCCCATCTTCTCTTAGGCTATGAATCAATGTCCTTTCCTGAATTCATGCAAAATTAATGGTCTAGATTTTTTTTTTTAATCTTAACTTGCTTCCTGTTTCCCTGCTTTTTCTTAAAAACACATAATCAAATTGAAGTTCTTTATGGTTTACTATGATGTCATTAGAGCTCTGAAAGTCACAGATCTAGGGTTTAATCCCTGACTCTGCCACTTATAAAACTAACTTGATAATCTTGGCAATTTCAGCATGGTTAAGCCTCAGTTTCCTCATGTGTGAAATGAGAATAATAGTAATAGTGCTGGTTTCATAGAGTTATGGGTAATCTTCTTCTATATTTCTTATGATTCCCTGCAGTTGCAGGCTGTGTAGGGATACAAAAGTCTTAACAACACAAACACGTTCACTCATAAATTAATCACTAGTCTATTTTCTCCCATTACATAAAGTGTTTTATCTATTTTTTGCTGATTGCCAGATATTGTAAACATCTGATAATATAGTGCAAATATAGTACCAAGTAAGTACAATGCCAAGTACAACTGCAAATTTGACAACAGATGCAAAGCTTTATGAAATTGCTGAAAATAAAGTCAAATAATTTTAAAACACCCAGGTAAAGCCATGGACAAATAAACTGAAGAAGAAAAACGTAATAAAAATATAGCAGACTAGGCACCTTAAAGATACTGAATAGAATATGGGAATAAATAGATAAATCCCTGCAATATTTATCACAAAAAGCAACCATATTTATGATCATACTGCAAAAAGTTTTAAAAGGGTGTTATTTTGTATTGTGATACAGCTTTTAAATGCTCAAAATTAAGTATTTAACTTCTTTGCTTTTACTAAGAAGTATTTAGGAAGCTATGAGCAAGAGGATGAAAGTCAGCATGAAAACAGGAGTACCTCACCCAGTGGGCATCTTGGGGCAGGCCAGAGACAGTGGGAGGCAGAAAAGACAACCTGCACCTAGTTCTCAGCTCTGCCTCTGGCCAACTCTGGTGGTTACCCTTATCAGCAATGTGAGAGAGCAAGGGAGAAAAACACAAAGACTGATGGTCTGTATTTTTGACACCTAGTAATTTATTAAATCAACCTAAGCACCTCTATTCAAATATGAAAAACAAATAAACTAATTTCAAAACTTCAATAGAACTTTGGTAAACATTAATTTCATTTATTTCTATAGCAGTTTGTAATAAATAAAGGTAATTTCATTACCTTTTTGTGTTATTATTACTACAAAGTAGCTGAAACAGATATTATTTTTCTTTTACTGTTGAAAAAGCAAAAATTGGTCAAGTCTGCTCAGATAGTCAGAGATCAGACACAGGCTCCCTGAGTCTAAGACATAGTGATAAGGATGTTTAATGTCTCTTCTTTATCACCAGTAATATTAAATATTTTACATGTTAGTTCTAATTCTCATTAAAATCTTTTCAGGATAGATTTTGTTGCCCCAGTTTACAGTTAAGAAATTTGAGGTTCAAAGAGATTAAATAAATATCACCAAAGTCACTAGTAAACATTGTCTTCCTAACTCCACAGCCCCTTTCACTATGTCCAACTCCTTTCTTTGCTAAAATTCAGGTTTGAACATATTTACTAATAATAGAAGAACTACACCTGCAGAGAAGAAACTTTAGAGTATAAGTTTTTCTTAGGAAAAAGCGATTATTTTAAACATTTTCATTTTACATCTCAATTGTAATTACTGGTAAATTTAAGAAATCAAGTTTAAAAGTGATGCATTTATTTCACTGTTGTTCTCTTTTTCTACAGACTTTCTGGAGTTAATACTAAAGAGCAATGAAGTGAGCAAAAACCATGTTGCACCAAAAACAAAATAGAAAAAAGAAAAGCAAAGAAAGAAAATCTGTAATTTATATAAATCCCTAAACTCTCTCACCCCATTTTACCAATTGAAATGTGAACTATAAAGAGATTCAGTGAACTTTCTAGGGTCATAGAGTTGAAAGTCGGCTAGGAAAACATACCAACTGTTCTTGCCCCACATGTGGGTTTTGATAGCTATCTTCAATCCAAGCATATTGTAGTGAAAATATAAAATTTTGTTTAATAAGGCAATAAAGACAATACATCAGCTGAAATTATCACCAATAAACTCCGGATTGAATTTGTGTGTTTTGAGCGACCATTTACTTTTACTTATAGCAGCTCTGGTCATTGATTATTTGTGAAGGCTTTTTCATATGGGTGATATAAATTACATAAATGAAACAAAGACTATGAATATGTACATATTTTAGCTTATATTAAAGTTGCAGCAAAACAAACATTTCTTGTTAGCTGAAGACTGAAAATAACCTTTGTGGAAATTTTAGAATTGAATCTATTGGCTTTATAAAGAGATCTTGACTTATCTCTTTTTTTCTCTTTAAATTAGAAAATAGAAAAACTAACACCGTTAAAGGTGTGCTAACACCTTTTAGCAATGCAGTAGAAAGTGTAGTTACATTTCACACTACATTCTTGGAGGGATTTTTGTAACTTACTAAAACTGCTTCAGAATACAAAGGTTAAAAAGGACCTTATAATGTTTCAGTTTTGTTTCAGGACACAAAAGTCTCCCTTTAGAAGGTGATTGCATTTCTTCATTAAAATTGTAAAGCTGAAAGGCATCTATCTAGAAGAGTTGCTGAATTGCCATCTAAACTAAATAATAACTATAAACAAGTTTTGTGTTCTCTTTTATTTTTCACTCTTATATTTAGATTACCATATGTGAGAAGCAATTTATAAATGCATACACCAATCTATAAGTGGCCTCAAGAAAGAAAGCATTTCCCAAGGAAAAGAAACTTTTAGGATTATTCCAAATCAAATAAACTCTCAATATATTTTCATATTTTGACAATAAACATCTATCATGTCAGTAAGTATGCTGTCACAAAGATATGACAGTTCATAAGAAAATGTCCCATATTATCCTTCAGCCCCACATGAATCTCAAATCTACTGATTCTATCTCCTTTTCATTGTCCCTCCCCTTCCTCTCCCACCACCGATGCCCTTACTTCCCTCCTTGCCTCACTAAAATTCTCTGGTCAATCCTTACAATCATCTCCTTGCATATACCCTTGACTTCTTTTGCCTGACTGGTTAAGGGAACTGGAGGGGTTGCAGGTTACATAAGTGTATGCATGTGTCAGAAAATCATCAAACTTTACACAATAGTTATGCATTTCTTTGCATGTAATTTACCTTTAAGAAAACTTTAAACAAATATTGAACTCTAGTAAATAGGTTTGCTTTTTGAAATGGTATGGGTTAGCAATTTTAAAACTTGCTTACACAAATGAGTAAATATACTGAAGGTAATGGGAGTAGCATCTTAAGGGGGAGTTATAAATATGGAAAGAAGGAATATTAGTATTGGATTGAAAAGGAAAGTATTATCATAAACTCATAATTTTTTAAATATCTACCTATCTAGCTAAATATAGAAATGATTATATTTATATGGGCATATAGTGTATATGTGCACATACATATGTACATATACTAGATGTGTTCACTGAGATTGTCTAAAAGTTATGACATAGCATTAGCAATGAGCACACCTAATACCCAGAGCTTGATTTCTATTTAGCTTTTTGCATTAAAAAGAACTTAGACTTCCTAAAGAAGAAATGGTTCCAGGGCTGTATCAGAGGGCAAAATATAACTATAAAGGATATTATTGGGAAAAGTGACAAAATTTGAATATGGACTGTGGAGTTGATAACAGTGCTTATCAATATCAAATTTCCTGATGTTATTAATTGTACTGTGGTTATATAAGAGAATGCCCTTGTTTTTAGAAAATATTCACTGAAATATTTAGTGGTAAACAGTCATGAATCTCTCCAATTTACTGTCAAATAGTTTAGAAAAAAATTATCTATTTAAAGGGAGAGACAGAGAGAGAAACAAAAAGAAAGAAAGAGGGGGTAAAGAGAATGATAAAAGTCAGTGGAAGAAAATATAAACAACCGGTTAATGTGAGTAGAGGTATTCCTTTTACTTTTCTCGTTGCTGTCAGTTTGAAATTATATCAAAGTAAAAGGTTACATAAAAGAATATCCTCATTGGCTTCTTGTGTCAGTCAATATAAGACCCAACATTCTTACAAAGTCTCCACATCATCATGTGTACTCTCATTACCTCTCTAATAGCATCTTCTCCATATCTCCCTTTTACAATGCTTTGTCCTCAGATGTCCTTGTTACACGCAGAGAATCCTCGTCTCCTTTGAATCTGTGCAGGATCTCACCTCCTCAGTTGTACCATCCTGTTTTCCATTACACCCTCCCCCTCCACTCCCACACTCTTGATCCCCTTCACTCTGCTTTACTTTTTCTTTTCTGTGGCATGTGTTACTTTCTAACATCTGTATGACTTACATGTCTTCATTCTGTCTTGTCTCCACTCTCTAGAATGTAAGTTCCACAGGACATGAGTTTGTCTGCTGCCTTTCCTGACCTATCTTAAGCACCTGGGATAGTACCAAAGACACTCTATTTGTTGAATGGAAGAATGACTGTTATTAGACTGTCAGATTACCATCAGGAAACATTTACTCTTTTGGATATGAACCTTTAAGAATATTTTTTTCTTTATGGTTCTTAGCTCACTGTAGTTAAATGTCTATTAGGTATTAATATTTATGGTCATGTTAAAGCAGTGTCATTTCTGAGTGCCTGGTTTTGAAGCATATAAGTAACAACTGGAATAATTTTAGGAGTTTAGAGATATTGCTTAAGGAGGTGAGCTGGGTCTCAGAAAAAGGCAGTAAGTTGCTCATGGCCCCTCTTTCCATTCTCTGCTCCTCAGCTCTGAAGGTCTGGAAATGAGGCACTGACACACCAGTCAAACTCATGAGACACTGGTGAGAAGGCTGGTTAAAGGACTATAATGAGAAAGAGTTGCCACAGGTATCAGAAAGTTGAATCTTCTGTTCAGCTATTCTCTCTCTATAAGGAGCTGATATGGAGTCCAACAGATAAGTGCACTTACCTGTTTTTGTGGAATCAGAACAAAAGGAAGGAGTTAGTCAAATTATGGTAGCCCACTGCTTATATTTTTCTGCCTAAAGATGGCATGTCTAAGGATAAAGGATTGGAAAATCCACTTCCCTACTCAGGGCATTTTCTTACTTTGTGGTGTTGAAATGAAAAGTATTACACTTGGCTTTGGAGAACTTCCCCTTTTCAGGTTTCACATTAATAATCAGTTCACATATTTCTTTCTTTAATTATGTTAGTACATACCTGAGCCACATTTAAGCCTTATTGCTATTGGTTTCCAAAGGAAATCATGTTGTTCTTTGAAAGATGACTTCCCAGATGGCTGACCTTAGCCGCTATGTGCTGAATTTATTACGTTAGCTGTTAGAGTTGGGCTGAGGTGGTTCTTCCACTGTAACTCATACATATATTTACTATAATTAAATGGTTTTAAAAGTTTAATAGAAGTTGCTTAATGCTTAAGTAAAAAAGTCTGAACAAGGTTAAACTTTATACAGTTCTAAAATCTTGTTGTCTGTTTATAGACCATGATGAAGTAGATGCATTTCCTTCTGCTAAGCACAGGTAAAAGTCCTGGACATTATATATAAAACAAACATAAGAAGACTGTGAAAGGTAGTGAGAAGAGGGAAGACCAGCTACGGACCTTGGAACCCGAGAAAGACCATGGTGGCAAGCTCCTTGACTTTTTTTTTTTGACTTCATATATCCAAACTGAGTGCTAGAAGCTATAACCTAAAAAAGCCAGTAGGAATTGACAAAAAAAAAAAAAAAAAAGAGCTCTCATAAAAGCCCTTTTTCTCTAGCAAAGAACAAAGAAAGGGACAGCTTGACAAGACAAAAAAACTTTAGACAATAACTACTCTACTGCAGAAATACATCATAGAACAAAATGAAGCTCTAGCTCCATCATTGTCAGCAAAAGCTGAGTTGGGAGCCTAGACTTCTACCCTTGTCAGGCTGTAATAAGTCACTGCCAGTATGGTGTCAGAGAAGCCAAGTGGGGAGATGGAACTTTCATCCTCACTCAGCAGTAACAAGCTTCTCCCCACAGTGTCACTGGAAGCCATTGAGGGATTCCCATCTGGCAGCAATGAGGTGGTATGATAGGAGGGTTATTGGGGAACTTTCACTACCAGCCAGTACTAAAACAGTTCCCCTCTTGCAGTGTCAGTGGAGGTCAAAACCATGTGAAGGTCATGTGGGAAGCAGTGGCACCCCTTCCACGCCCAACCAGGGAAATGTCATGGAGGCCTAGTGGAGATCCTGAAATCCTACCTCCATTCAGCAGTAATGAGGTAGCCCTTGGTCTCAAAAGAGACCAAGTGGGGAACCTGGATCTTTATCCCCACCTGGCAGTATCTGCCTCCCCCACTGACATAGTGTTATGGAGGGCAGCTAAAACAGAAGATCTAGATAAGATCTAGAGTCTCACAACATAACACCCAAAATGTCCAGGATAGAATTTAAAAAATCACACATTATACTAAGAACCAGAAAAATCTCAACTTGAATGAGAAAAGACATTCACCAAATGTCAACACTAATATGACCCAGATGGTGAAATTATGTGACAAGGATTTTAAAGGAGCCATTATAAAAATGTCTCAGTGAGCAACTATAAATACACTTGAAACAAATGAAAAAGTGGAATATATCAGCTAAGAAATGGAAAATATAAAGCAGGGCCAAGTTGAAATTTTAAAGCTGAAAAATAAAATAGTTGAAAATAAAAAGCTTAGTGGATGTTTCAAAAGCAGAATGGAGAGGACAGAGAAAAAAGAACCAGTGAACTTGAAGATAGAATATTAGAAATTACCTAATCTGAACAACAGAGAGAAAATAGATTGAAAAACAAAAAGGAATAGAATCTCAGGGATCTGTAGTACTGTAGCAAAACGTTTGAGTCATAGGAGTCCCAAAAAGAGAAGAAAGAGAGTGGGGTTGAAAAGTACTCAAAGAAATGTCTCAAATTTGGTATAAAACCAACATGGAAAAAAAACAAAAACACAAAGCAACAGATTCAAGAGACTGAATAAACACCAAACAAGAAAAACCCAAAGAAATCCATGCCAATGCACATCAAAATAAAACTTTAGAAAACTAAAAACAAAGAAAACAATTTGAAAGCAACAAGAGAGAAATGACACGACCTATCAGGGGAAAGACCAGTTTGGATGATAATGGATTTCTCATCATGGAGGCCAGAAAGAAATGCCACATTTTTCAAGTACTGAAAGAAAAGAACCATCAACCCCAAATCCTGTATCTCGCCTCCACAAGTAAATTCTGTATCTTATTCTTCAGGAATGTTGAGGAAAATGACATTTTCAGATGAATGAAAACTGACAGAATATAGACAAAAATAATGGCTAAAGGAAGTCTTTGAATAAGAAAGGAAGTTATTGGGACTTCCCTGGTGGCAGAGTGGTTAAGAATCCGCCTGCCAATGCAGGGGACACGGGTTCGAGCCCTGGTCCGGGAAGATCCCACATGCTGTGGGGCAACAAAGCCTGTGCACCACAACTACTGAGCCTGAGCTCTAGAGCCTGCATGCCACAACTACTGAAGCCCACGCACCTAGAGCCCATGATCCGCAACAAGAGAAGCCACCTCAGTGAGAAGCCTGCGCACTGCAATGAAGAGTAGCCCCTCCTGGGCTTCCCTGGTGGCGCAGTGGTTGGGAGTCCACCTGCCGATGCAGGGGACACGGGTTCATGCCCCGTTGCGGGAAGATCCCACATGCCACGGAGCGGCTGGGCCCGTGAGCCATGGCTGCTGAGCCTGCGCGTCCTGAGCCTGTGCTCTGCAACGGGAGAGGCCACACCAGTGAGAGGCCCGTGTACCGCAAAAAAAAAAAAAAAAAGAGTAGCCCCTCCTCACTGCAGCTAGAGAAAGCCCGCCCGTAGCAATGAAGACCCAGCACAGCCAATAAATAAATAAATAAATACAAATTTTATAAAAGGAAATTATTAAAGAAGAAATTGTAAAACATAAGAAGGAAGAAAGAACAACTATGGGTGAATACAAAAGAGTCTCCTTCTCTTAAATGTTCTAAATTTTGTTTAAACAGTTGAAGCAAAAAGTACAATATTCTCTGATGTGAATCTCGCTGTTTGTAGAGGAACTAATTAAGAAAGAAAATTAAAAGACCTAAAGGGAGGCAAGTTTTCTATATTTGATTTTGATATCAGTAAATTTTGTGGTGATGGAAGAACTCTGTATTTTGATTGCAGTGGTGGTTATAGGAATCTACACATATAATAAAATAACATAGAACTCTATACAACATTGTACTAATATAAATTTCCTGGTTTTGATGTACTGTAGTTAATGAAAGATGTAAGCACTGGGAGAAAGCGGATGAAGTGAATTTTCCATTATTGCAACTTTTATAAATTTCTAATTATTTCAAAATAAGCAATAAGTAATAAGCTTCAACATGTCTTTAATAAGCCATATTCAGAAACTTCTGTGAGAAAACATAAAAAACACACAATAGAGTGGGTGTGAAATATAGAGCAGATTTCCTCAGTAACTGGCAGGGTTTTGTTTTGTTTTGTTTTTTATTTTTTGATAGCTATTTATGACCTGTTTGATTTGGGGAATGCGGTTCTGCTTTGATGTTAATGTTATTATCAGTTTCTGCTCTTTTATGTCTTCAATAATAAAACTGTGTAAAAGCTCATGAGTCATCTTGGCTGGGTCATGACTATAACTGACACCTTTTTAGCATTTCCTAAAGAAAAAATCATGCATTATCTTCAGCCATCAGGGCATAGCAGCAGATACCTTGGGATTCTGCAAGCACTTTTTTCTCTTTCAGCAAAGTGAAAAAGAACTAGCTTAGGAGTCTCAGGATCTATTACTGGCACAACTAGATAGTGGCATCTAATTGTGACAGCCAAATATATCCAGGCCTTATTTCCCATCTGTGTCTCATTTTCTTATCTACAGTGAAAATCTATCCTGCACTTCTGACCTATAATATATATTTTCAGAGTTTCTACAAAGCGCAGATCACTCCTTTGGATCTGACCTCATCTTCCCCACATAGCCCTGTTTGAGCTATGTGGTCTTCTCTAGTGGTCTTCTCTACAATAGATTAATCTAGTATAGGAGTCTCTTTCTTATACTAATTTGAAATTGGGACCCATAGACTCAAATTGGGTAAACTTAAGGTCCAATATTGCCAATTTTCTATATCTATTACTTTTTTCCAGTTATGAAATATTCCAAACATACAAAAACATGCAATTACTCCTTGCCCTGAATGAATAAGTATTAATACTTTGCTATATTTATTTCAAGTTTTTTCTAAAAAAAGTACTAAAATTTGATATGGATACAAAATTAAAGAGTCTAGTACAAGAAATACCAATCATAAAACAATTACCAAAATTTTGTCACATTCACTGAATCTGTTTTTTATTTATTTTTTTAATTGTGGCAAAAACACACAACATAACATTTACCATCTTAACCATTCTTTTTTTTTAAATAAATCTATTTATTATTTTTGGCTGCATTGGGTCTTCATTGCTGCACACTGGCTTTCTGTAGTTGCGGTGAGTGGGGGCTGCTCTTCGTTGTGGGGCGCGTGCTTCTCATTGTGGTGGCTTCTCTCGTTGCAGAGCACGGGCCCTAGGCATGCAGGCTTCAGTAGGTGTGGAGAGTGGGCTTCAGTAGTTGTGGCATACGGGCTTAGTTGCTCCGCAGCATGTGGGATCTTCCCGGACCAGGGCTCAAACCCGTGTCCCCTGCACTGGCAGGCGGATTCTTAACCACTGTGCCACCAGGGAAGTCCCATCTTAACCATTCTTGAGTGTACAATTTAGTAGTGTTAACTATATTCATTCTGTTATGCAACAAATCTCTAGAAGTTTTTCATCTTGCAAAACTGAAACTCTATGCTCTTTGAACAACTTCTCATTTCTTGCTTCCCCCAATCCCTGGAAACCACAATTCAACTTTCTGTTTCTATGAATTTTTCTATTATAGATACCATATGTAGGTGGAACCATACAGTATTTGTCTTTTTATGACTGGCTTATTTCATTTAGCATAATGTCCTGAAGTTGCATCCATGTTTTGGCACGTGACAGGATTTCCTTCCTGAATAACGTACAACGTATGTATTTACCACATTTTCTTTATATATTCATTGGCTGATGGACATCTGGGTTACTTCCATTTCTTAGATGTTATGAGTACTGCTTCAATGAACATGGGTGTGCAAATATCTCTTTGAAATTGTGTTTTCAATTCTTTTGAATACATATGCAGGAGTGGGACTGTTGGATGATATGGTAACTATATTTTTATTTTTTTGAGGAACTTCTATACTGTTTTCCATAGTGGCTGCACCATTTTACATTCCCATTAACAGTGTACAAGGCTTCTAATATCTCCACATTCTCACCAACCCTTGTTATTTTCTGTATTTTTTGTGATAGTGGCCATCTTAATGGATGTGAGGTAATATTTTATTGAAGTTTTGATTTCCATTTTTCTAATAATTAGATATGCTGAAGCATTTTTTCATGTACCTGTGAGCCATATGTATGTCTTTTTTTTTGAGAAATGTCCATTCAAGTCTTTAGCCCATTTTTAAATTTTGTTGTTGTTGTTGTCATTGAGTTGTTAGAGTCCTTTATACATTCTGGATATAACTCCTTATCAGATATATGATTTGCAAATATTTTCTCCTATCTGAAGTTTGCCTTTCACTCTGTTGGCCATTTCTTTCATGCACAGAAGTTTTAAAATTTAATATAGTTTCATTTGTCTAATTTTGCTCCTGTGCTCTTGGTGTCATACCAAGAAATCATTGCCAAATCCAGTGTCATGGAACTTTTGCCCTATGTTTTTTTCTAGTAGTTTTATGGTGTCAGGTCTTACTTTTAGGACTTTAATCCATTTTGAGTTAATTTTTGGTAAATAATGTATGGTAAGGGTCCAAATTAATTCTTTTGCATGTGGATATTCAGTTTTCTCAACACCATTTGCTGAAAAAACTGTTCTTTCTCCCATTGTGTGGTCTTGCCACTTTTGTTGAAGATCATTTGACCATATACACAAGGGTTTCTTTCTGGGTTCTCTATTCTATTCCATTAGCCGTTTTTATGCCAGTACCACACTGTTTTGATTACCATGGCTTTGTATAACTGACTTATTTTTTAAAACTCCTTTTCATTTTTCCTTCTTGATGCATTTTACAGCAAATATCACACAGCAAAATTTTATCCCTACATGATTCAGTATGGTTCTCTAAAATTTATGGACATTTTCTAACAAAATCAGAATATTATTCTCACTCATAATAAAATTGGCAATATTTCTTTGGTATCATCTCATACCTAGCCCAAAGTCAAATGTACAAATTGTCTCCAAAATGTGTTTATTGGTTTGTTTGAATCAAGATTTAAACAAGGTCCCCACTTTAATTTGATTATGTCTCTAAGTTGCTTTTCATTCAGAGAAGTTTCTCCCCTCCCCACTTTTCCCTCCAGATGCTAACTTGTAGAAATTGGATTAGTTGTCTTATAGAATGTCTCACATTCTGGATTTCTCTGTTTACTTCCTTGTTCTGTCATTTAACTTATAAATGGAAGTTAACTGGTGACTTAATTTTATGGTCATTTAATTATAAATGGAAATTAGCTCAGAACTTTAATTTTTTTATGCTTCCATGCAACTGTTTAAATTCATTTGCAAATTGCAAACCCTGAGGCTTTTCCATTTCACTAGTCATTCTCAGATCTGCTTCCAGGTTTCTACCCAGAATATGCAATGTTCTCTTTCCTCAGAAATGGATATTTATTGACAATTTTTTTGAACCCTGGGTTTGTGGGGTACCTAGGTTGTCCCCATTCATTTCTCACTATTCCTGCCACCCAACTTTGCTCATGTTCTTGTCCTACGGCTGTAGGTGATTTATCATTTGTATTCATTATCTGAAGTTTATGGAAATGTCTTGCCTTCTAGTTTTATTTTGATGCCTTCAATGGGTTTCTCATTTTCCATCCTATTTATTTTTCAGGAGGAATTTTTGGGAGATTAAAAACCAACCTTGCTGTCAAGATCACATCATTGAAATTTCTTCAACTTTCTTTTTGTTAAAGAAAGAAAATATTACAAAAACACCTCACCTCCCAACACATTCCATTCACTTTCTCTCCTATACCTTTTCCAAGGGTAACCCCTAACCAGAAGTTAGTATGTCCTGTTTCCATGCATGTTTTTGTACTTTTACTACATGTATATGCATCCATTAAATTTGTATACTATTGTTCTGTCAGTTTACAATATCAACATATATGTTTTCATATTATATGTATGATTTGCTACTTGGTTTTCTTTACTCAAAGTTGTATTTTCTTGAGATTTATCCATTTTGAAATATGAAGCTCTAAATTGTTAATTTTAACTGCTGTGGAGTATTCTATACTTTGGAGAAAATATAATTTGTCAGTCCTCTGCCAAGGGAAAATTATTTCATTTCACTGTAAAAAAATAAAATAAAATCATCTGTATACATGTTTACTTGTGTACATTTGCATGAGTTCCTGTAAGATAAATATGTAGGAGTAGAAGTGCTGGGTCAAAGGGCATGTGCATCTTCTATGCCCACACATACAAGAACTTCCCTTGTGTAACCATACCAACGTTTGTGATGTTTTAACTTTTCACATCCTTGTAGGTATGAAATGGTATCTCATTGTTAATTTATTTTATATTTTCCTGATTGAAATGTGAGGTTGAGAATCTTTCCAAGTCTTATTGATACTGGTTTCCTTCCATGGTGTCTGGAAATAAAATTGACAATTTCTCCGAGTTATGTGTCAGTTTCTTAATGGTCTGTGAGGTATGTTCTGGACAATAATGCTTTTTTTGGTATTTATTAAATACAATGGATTATCATAGTCTTCTGTGTATCCTCTCTCTCTCTTTCTCTTCTTTCTTTGTATCTCTACCTCTGCCACTACCTCTATCGTTATCTCATTAACCCTTTCTCTCCCTGCAGCTCAGACTTCGTCCATGGAAACATCTTTGGAAACAGGGAGCATACTAAATTTTTCATTTTCCCAGATCTTCATCTCTAACCACCCCTCTCCATGATCACCACTCAAAGTTCTTAATGGAACATCCTGCCTTTCTGAAGCATTGACACTCATGCAAACAGATGTTAAGAATAGAAGTGCTCTGCCTTTATAACAACTTGATTGTCAGGATCATATTCTGTATATTAATGTCAAGTGGTGTTTTTTCTTTTTCCTGCATGCTTTTCCTTTTCCATATCTTTATCAGGATCTGGCAAGTCTGGTGAGTGCAGTAAACAAAATGTTAGGTGTGTGATAAATTCTGATATGGATGATAGGAAAAAGAAAAAGAAATTATAATTATTTTATAAACACAGACCATGCATTGATATGAGAATTTGATGTTACTGCAAACTGAACCAGTTGAGATGATAGTGTCAATTTATTGAAATGGATAGATGTCATAATGAATTTGGAAAAAAAAGAAAAGTTTCTAGGACATACCAGATCATATTATCACATTGTCTCCAGATACAAAATTGATGATAATGCATAAATGCCTCTGGAAGATTCTATAAGTTTGTGAGTCTGAAGCTATGCTGTTTTAAATATTAACATCTAGTTAAATTAAAATATATAGATCAGAGATTTTCTTTGTTTTGTTTTGCTTTTCTATCTTTCTCTTTGGCTCTTCTCTTAGTATAGACTAGAAAAATAAAGGCACATGTAAATGCTTAGAGTTAATTATTTGGATTACAATTTAAATTTTCCAATATTTTTCATTTTATTTTTAAACACAGGCATCTGTTTGGTTTCATGAATAAAGCTCCCAATTTTGTTTTTTTCTTACTGAAGTTTTTTGTTTTGTTTTTATAAGTTTATTTATTTACTTTTGTTTGTGTTGGGTCTTTGTTGCTGCGTATGGCGGGCTTTCTCTAGTTGTGGCGAGCGGGGGCTGCTCTTCGTTGCAGTGCATGGGGTTCTCATTGCGGTGGCTTCTCTGGTGGCTTCTCTTGTTGCAAAGCATGGGCTCTAGGAGTGAGGGCTTCAGTAGCTGTGGTACGCGGGCTCAGTAGATGTGGTGCACGGGCTTAGTTGCTCCACGGCATGTGGGATCTTCCCCCATCCAAGGCTAGACCAGGGCTTGAACCTGTGTGCCCTACATTAGCAGGCAGATTCTTAACCACTGCTCCACCAGGGAAGTCCCTGAAGTTCTTGAAGAAGTAATATTTTAACATTTGAGAATAACGGACCAAAGAAAATGATAACATTCAAGGGTAACTGTATTTCATAATCTAAAATAATTTTCTTTTCACAGGCAATTGCACTAGACAAAGAAGAGTAAGGAACTTTAATTACAATAATAATTGTGGAAGAAACAACCAGCTTGGTATAACATATCCAGTCCAAGTTTGTATCCAATATAATTTTTTAATCTAAAGCAGAATTATAATCTAAAAACAATATTTAGATTCTGAATAAGATTTGTACAGAAAAATATTAGCATGTAATATTTGATTGTCAAAAATGTGAGTGATTTTATTTGAAAAATGACCAACATTCTTCAGAGTTCCAGGCCTCCCAGTTATTTTAATAGTATTATCTTGGAGGAAGGCTCATAAACTCTCGTGTTCATTAGTTCATACTTGCACCATGAGGGGATTTGCTTTGGAAATTGATAGACTCTTATTTGGCTCAAAAAGTGAGTGCCCCTGGATTAGGGATCTTCTCAATGCACAGTGCAAAAGGCTAATAATTTTATTTGAAAAAAAATAATTATTATTACTTTTCATTCTGTTCAGCCTATATCACACTCAAAAGCAATTAATTATCTTGGTGGCTTTGTGCTTCATCTGTCCCAAAGTTTTTTGTTTATTTTAATAATAAATGTAATTTTTATACTAACTTCAGGTTGTACCTTTTACTACAAATTCTCAATCTCTGATTTACTAAATAATAGAAATCATTCTCATGAATGTTCAATATAAGAAGGGGCTGGCAAGCTTCATGCTCCATAACTTTTTCCAAAAGCTTTTATCTCCAAGTAAATTTGATCTACATTATTTTTTTTATTTTTTATTTTTTTGCAGTACGCGGGCCTCTCACTGTTGTGGCCTCTCCCGTTGCGGAGCACAGGCTCCGGACGCGCAGGCTCAGCCATGGCTCACGGGCCCAGCCGCTCCGCAGCATGTGGGATCTTCCCGGACCGGGGCACAAACACGTGTCGCCTGCATTGGCAGGCAGACTCTCAACCACTGTGCCACCAGGGAAGCCCCTATTTTTAGTTTTTTAAGGAACCTCCATACTGTTCTCCATAGTGGCTGTATCAATTTAAATTCCCACCAACAGTGCAAGAGGGTTCCCTTTTCTCCACACCCTCTTCAGCATTTGTTGTTTGCAAATTTTCTGATGATGCCCATTCTAACTGGTGTGAGGTGATACCTCATTGTAGTTTTGATTTGCATTTCTCTAATAATTAGTGATGTTGAGCAGCTTTTCATGTGCTTCTTGGCCATCTGTATGTCTTCTTTGGAGAAATGTCTATTTAGGTCTTCTGCCCATTTTTGGATTGGGTTGTTTGTTTTCTTAATATTGAGCAGCATGTGCTGTTTATATATTCTGGAGATTAATCCTTTGTCCACTGACTGATTGATTGATTCATTTGCAAATATTTTCTCTCATTCTGAGGGTTGTCTTTTCATCTTGTTTATGGTTTCCTTTGCTGTGCAAAAGCTTTGAAGTTTCATTAGGTCACATTTCTTTATTTTTTTTATTTCCATTACTCTAGGAGGTGGATCAAAAAAAATCTTGCTGTGATTTATGTCAAAGAGTGTTCTTCCTATGGTTTCCTCTAAGAGTTTTATAGTGTCCAGTTCTACATTTAGGTCTCGAATCCATTTTGAGTTTATTTTTGTGTCTGGTGTTAGGGAGTGTTCTAATTTCATTCTTTTATATGTAGCTGTCCAGTTTTCCCAGCACCACTTATTGAAGAAACTGTCTTTTCTCCATTGTATATCCTTGTCTCCTTTGTCATAGATTAGTTGATCATAGTTACATGGGTTTATCTCTGGGCTTTCTGTCTTGCTGCATTGATCTATGATTCTGTTTTTGTGCCAGTAGCATATTGTCTTGATTACTGTAGCTTTATAGTATAGTATGAAGTCAGGGAGTCTCATTCCTCCAGCTCCGTTTTTTTCCCTCAAGACTGCTTTGGCTACTCGGGGTCTTTTGTGTCTCCATACAAATTTTAAGATTTTTTGTTCTAGTTCTGTAAAAAAATGCCATTGGTAATTTGATAGGGATTGCACTGAACCTGTATGTTGCTTTGGGTAGTACGGTCATTTTCACAATATTGATTCTTCCAATCCAAGAACATAGTATATCTCTCCATCTGTTGGTATCACCTTTAATTTCTTTCATCAGTGTCTTATAGTTTTCTGCATACAAGTCTTTTGTCTCCTTAGGTAGGTTTATTCCTAGGTATTTTATTCTTTTTGTTGCAATGGTAAATGGGAGTGTTTCTTAATTTCTATTTTAGATTTTTCATCATTAGTGTATAGGAATGCAAGAGATTTCTGTGCATTAATTTTGTATCCTGCAACTTTACCAAATTCATTGATTAGCTCTAGTAGTTTTCTGGTGGCATCTTTAGGATTCTCTATGTATAGTATCATGTCATTTGCAAACAGTGTCAGTTTTACTTCTTTTTCAATTTGTATCCTTTTTATTTCTTCTTTTTCTCTGATTGTCATGGCTAGGACTTCCAAAACTATGTTGAAAAATAGTGGCAAGAGTGGACATCCTTGCCTTTTTCCTGATCTTAGAGGAAATGCTTTCAGTTTTTCACCATTGAGAATAATGTTTGCTGTGGGTTTGTCATATATGGCTTTATTATGTTGAGGTAGGTTCCCTCTATGCCCACTTTCTGGAGAGTTTTTTTTTTTTATAATAAATGGGTATTGAATTTTGTCAAAAGCTTTTTCTGCATCTCTTGAGACGATCACATGGTTTTTACTCTTCAACTTGTTAATATGATGTATCACATTAATTGATTTGTGTATACTGAAGAATCCTTGCATCCCTGGGATAAATCCCACTTGATCATGGTGCATGATCCTTTTAATGTGTTGCTGGATTCTGTTTGCTAGTATTTTGTTGAGGATTTTTGCATCTATATTCATCAGTGATATTGGCCTGTAATTTTCATTTTTTGTGACATCTTTGTCTGGTTTTGGTATCAGGGTGATGGTGGCCTCATAGAATGAGTTTGGGAGTGCTCGTTCCTCTGCAATTTTTTGGAAGAGTTTGAGAAGTATGGGTGTTAGCTCTTCTCTAAATGTTTGATAGAATTCACCTTTGAAGCCATCTGGTCCTGGACTTTTGTTTATTGGAAGATTTTTAATCACAGTTTCAATTTCATTACTTGTGATTGGTCTGTTCATATTTTCTATTTCTTCCTGCTTCAGTCTTGGAAGGTTATTCCTTTCTACGAATGTGTCCATTTCTTCCAGGTTGTCCATTTTATTGGCATAGAGTTGCTTGTAGTAGTCTCTTAGGATGCTTTGTATTTCTGCAGTGTCTGTTGTAACTTCTCCTTTTTCATTTCTAATTTTAGTGATTGGAGTCCTCTCCCTCTTATTTTTTATGAGTCTTTCTAATGGTTTATCAATTTTGGTTATATTCTCAAAGAACCAGCTTTTAGTTTTATTGATCTTTGCTATTGTTTTCTTTGTTTCTATTTCATTTATTTATGCTCTGATCTTTATGATTTCTTTCCTTCTGCTAACTTTGGGTTTTGCTTGTGCTTTCTCTAGTTCCTTAGGTGTAAGGTTAGATTGTTTTTGAGATTTTTCTTGTTTCTTGAGGTAAGCTTGTATAGCTATAAACTTCCCTCTTAGAACTGCTTTTGCTGCATCCCATAGGTTTTGGATCATCGTATTTTCGTTGCCATTTGTCTCTAGGTATTTTTAAATTTCCTCTTTGATTTCTTCAGTGATCTCTTGATTATTTAGTACCATATTGTTTAGTCTCCATGTGGTTTTTTTTTCTTTTTTTTTCCCTGTAATTCATTTCTAATCTCATAGCGTTGTGGTCAGAAAAGATGCTGGATCTGAAAACAGTGCTTTTCAGATGCTCAGGAGTTTGAAAAGGGAACTTGATCTGTGGTCATCTTGAGATGCCAAAATGGGTATGCTTTCCTCCCAGAATGACTCATACCTCTACCTGGAGGCAGGGTTGTTAATGACCTTGACGACTTTAGCCCAGCTTACTGCTCCCAGAATACTCCAGCAGTTCCATGCTGGGAAGAGGAAGCAGCTGTTATCAGATGACTACTCAGGAATGTGACCTAAAGGGGACCTTAAGTGGGACATAGAGACTGGTCATATGGCTCTCTTTGGCAGGTTGTTTTTCATAGAGGCTGCAACTCTTGATGTCCACGAGCCATACGTAGGTCACCTTCAACTTCTCTTCCCGTAAACCAGGAAAGGAGTTCTGGGAAATAAGCGAGAGAAAACAAGTGGGAGTCACAGTCACTTCTGACCCCATTAGCCATTATGACACTATGTGCTAGCCCTGGGACTGTGTTTTAGTAACCCTTAGATATTTTTGGCTGCTTTGTTTAGAAACTGAAACTCAAAGCCATAAGCACTAGTGAGGTTGGACGGTGTAGTTTGAGAGTTCAGGATTTGAAGGGACCAAATCTCAGCCCCATTTCTTAATAGCTTTGTAGTCTTGGTCTTATAACCTATCTATGTGTTACCACCCCAATTTGTAAAATGGTGATTATAATAATGACCTCAATAGATTAATGTAAAGATGAAATAAGAAAGCATAAGGTGCTGGGTAAAAATGACGTGCTCAGTATTTACTGGTTCCTTTTTCATTATGTTGTAGGCTAATTGCACCCAAACCTTCCATCCAGGTTTGGGTTGGGCATTAAAAGACATGCACATATTCATACTGATGTCAATTCACTCCATACACACTAACCATCCATGTTGCTCAAACATGGCAGACATTCTTCTGCCTTAGGTCAATGGATCTGGCTCTTCCCCCTCCCTGAATGTTTTTTCTCCCAATTATGCACATAAGCTTTTATCTTCTTCAACTCTGCTCAAATGTCTTCTCATTGTGGCTTATCCCAACCACCTTATTTAAAATTGCAACCTGTACATTTTTCCTCACTGCTCCCTCATGACTGTATTACTGATTCTCCCTGCCAGGATCCTTTCCTTTTTAAAATACATTTATCACTTCTAGCACTCCATAAAATTTACCTTTATTATGTCTATTGTTCTATTTTCTGCCTTCCCCACCAGAACACATACCCCATAAAGGTGAAAATCTTTATTTAAATCACTGACATATCCCAACACCTGTTTCCAGGTGTATAGTTAAGGCACAATAAATATTTTTCATGAAGGCACACAAGCATTTCAGACTAATCAAACTATAGAACTTACTCAGGGATGGTCTGGGCCCTGAATTACTATGCTTTTTTTCACCTCCATATTCCCAAAGCCTGGAGTATAGAAAGTAGAAATGTATAATGAAATGGATGAAGAAGTTGGTTCAAGTACAATACAACTTCCCAAGAGGTCTGGGAATTACTCATGCTTAGGCAAAATCCGTTATCATTAATTCTCTTCTTTCTGAATCTGAAAACCAAACATACTGGCTTAGGATTTTTTTCTATATTTGACTTATGTCATGCATCCAGAAGGTCAAGAAAATGTGGAGAATATTAACTATAGCCCCAAAACTTTGATGTAGTCATGGTGAACATTTATTCTCACTGAGTCATTTAAAGTTTGAATGTTGATATTTTAATTAACACTAGAATAATGTACATCATTTTGCAATAAAGGAGCAATACAATGAAATTTAGTTGCACCTCGTCAGTGGATAGTTCTATATTGCTAACTATGTCTTTTTGAGCATGGTTGAGCAGGATGTTGGCATCTGTTCTCACAGAGTGATCGATCTACCTCACCCAAGGGAAGAGACACAATTGATTAAACCCCTTCTCAGAATCTTTGTTCTTAGAATTTTCTGTTGTGCATAATGTTAAGAAGGCATCATCTAATACAACCTTAAGAAAGTGTAACACCCTCTTAAGACTCAAGAGGTGAAAAAATGCTCAGAGAATTTCTACAGAGTCAAATCCAAAATGAAGAATAACTATAGTTGAGTTATTTGGAAGAATGCAAACCATGAGACATAAAATAAAGAGGAATGCATGTTATAAATACAAGAAAAGAAAGTTTACAGAAATCATAGTAAATTTTTGTCAAGAGAGCTGGAACTCAGATGTGCTCCATTATCACCTGACCTTTCTCTCCCTCTATTTTTAGCAGTTAAAATGATGGTCATCCCCCGAGGTCTCTCTATAATGGATAGTTTAGGACATATTAATCTGATTTTACACAAATGCTATACTCAACTGTGCTTAAAGTGTCATCATGGAAAGGTTTTATGTGATGCTAGTATCTGGTTTTCCCTCATAACAATGCATTTAACAATTAAGTATGCCTTTGTGTGGTCTCTGGACATTAACACTTTTAAGGATTTCACAGGCTAAACTGAAGAAACACACCATAGGAGAGCACTGAAGCTGTTTATATTCTACCTCATCATTAACACAGTCATTCACTTATCTGATCACACAGGGTAAAAGAAACATGCAAGAGGGGAGACCTTCAAGATGGTGGAAGCGTAAGACGTGGAGATCACCTTCCTCCCCACAAACACATCAGAAATACGTCTACATGTGGAACAACTCCTACAGAAAACCTACTGAATGCTAGCAGAAGACCTCAGACTTCCCAAAAGGCAAGAGAATCCCCACGTAAATGGGTAGGGCAAAAGAAAAAAGAAAAAACAGAGATAAAAGAATAGGGATGGAACCTGCACCTCTGGAAGGGAGCTGTGAAGGAGGAACAGTTTCCATACACTAGGAAGCCCCTTCACTGGCGTAGACAGGGGGTGGAGGGGGGGAAGCTTTGGAGTCATGGAGGAGAGCACAGCAACAGGGGTGCGGAGGGCAAAGTGGAGAGATTCCCGCACAGAGGATCGGTGCCAACCAGCACTCACCAGACTGAGATGCTTGTCTGCTCGCCCACCAGGGTGGGTGGGGGCTGGGAGCTGAGGCTTGGGCTTTGGAGGTCAGATCCCAGGGACAGGACTGGGGTTGGTTGCATGAACACAGCCTGAAGGGGGCTAGTGCACCACAGCTAGCCGGGAGGGAGTCTGGGAAAAAGTCTGGATCTGCCTAAGAGGCAAGAGACCATTGTTTTGGGATGCACAAGGAGAAGGGATTCCTTCCTTGTCTGCCCACAGAAGGCAGGGCACTGCCTAAATGAGCTCCAAAGACAGGTGCAAGCTGCGGCTATCAGCTCTAACACCAGAGAGGGGCATGAAATGCTAACACTGCTGCTGCAGCCACCAAGAATCCTGTGTGCAAGCACAGGTCACTATCCACACCCCCCCGGGAGCCTGCGCAGCCTGCCAGAGTCCTGTGATCCAGGAACAACATCCCCAGGAGAACACACGGCATGCCTCAGGCTGTTGCAATGTTACACCAGACTCTGCGGCTGCAGGCTCGCCCTCCCTCCCCATTGGCCTGAATGAGCAAGAGCACACTAATCAGCCACTGCTTTAACCCTGTCCAGTCTGGTCAGAAACAGAAGCCTGAGGGCAACATACATGCAGAGGTGGGCCAAAACCAAAGCTGAAACCCAGGAGCTGTGTGAACAAAGAAGAGAAAGGGAAATTTCTCTGTGCAGCCTCAGGAGTAGCAGATTAAATCCCCACAATCAACTTGATGTACCTGTATCAGTGGAATGCCTGAATAGACAACGAATCAACCCAAAATTGAGGTGGTGGACTTTGGGAGCAACTATACAGTTGGGGTTTGCTGTCTGCAACTGACTTGTTTCTGATTTTTATGTTTATATTAGTATAGTTTTTAGCACTTGTATTCATTGGTGGATTTGTTTACTGGTTTGGTTGCTCTCTTTTTTTTATTACTCTTTATTTTTTTATTTTAATAATTATTTTATTTATTATTTTTTTCTCCTTTTTCTTCTGAGCCAAGTGGCTGACAGGGTCTTGGTGCTCTGGCCTGGTGTCAGGCCTGAGCCTCTGAGGTGGGAGAGCAGAGTTCAGGACACTGGACCACCAAAGACTTCCCGGCCCCACCTGATATCAATCCGTGACAGCTCTCCCAGAGCTCTCTGTCTCAACGCTAAGACATAGCTCCACTCAACGGCCAGCAAGCTCCAGTGCTGGATGTCGCATGCCAAACAACTAGCAAAATAGGAACACAACCTCACCCATTAGCAGAGAGGCTATCTAAAGTCATACTAAGTTCACAAACACCCCCAAACACACCACCGGATGCAGCCCAGCCCACCAGAAAGATAAGATCCAGCTTCATCCACCAGAACACAGGTACCAGCCCCCTCTACCAGGAAGCCTACACAAGCCATGGAACCAACCTTACCCATGGGGGCAGCCACCAAAAACAACAGGAACTACAAACCTGCAGCCTGAAAAGGAGACCCCAAACAGAGTAAGTTAAGCAAAATGAGAAGACAGAGAAATATGCAGTAGATGAAGCAGCAAGGTAAAAACCCACCAGACCAAAGAAATGAAGAGGAAGTAGGCAGTCTACCTGAAAAAGAATTCACAGTAATGATGGTAAAGATGATCCAAAATCTTGGAAATAGAATGTAGAAAATATAAGAAATGTTTAAGAAGGAACTAGAAGAACTAAAGAGCAAACAAACAATGATGAACAGTGCAATAAATGAAATTAAAAACTCTCTAGAAAGAATCAGTAGCAGAATGACTGAGGCAGAACAACGGATAAGTGACCTGGAAGATAAAATAATGGAAAAAAAACTACTGCAGACTGGAATAAAGATAAAAGAATGAAAAGAATTGAGGACAGTCTCAGAGACCTCTGGGACAGCATTAAATGCACCAACATTCAAATGATAGGGGTCCCAGAAGAAGAAGAGAAAAAGAAAGGGACTGAGAAAATATTTGAAGAGATTATAGTTGAAAACTTCCCTAATATGGGAAAGGAAATACTTAACCAAGACCAGGAAGGGCAGAGTCCCATACAGGATAAATCCAAGGAGAAACACGTCAAGGCACATATTAATCAAACTATCAAAAATTAGATACAAAGAAAAAATATTAAAAGCAGCAAGGGCAAAGAAACAAATAATAACACGGGAATCCTCATAAGGTTAACAGCTGATCGTTCAGCAGAAACTCTGCAAGCCAGAAGGGAGTGGCAGCACATATTTAAAGTGATGAAAGGGAAAAACCTAGAGCCAAGATTATTCTACCCAGCAAGGATCTCACTCAGATTCGATGGCGAAAGTAAAAATTTTACAGACAAGCAGAAGTTAAGAGAATTCAGCACCACCAAACCAGCTTTACAACAAATGCTAAAGGAACTTCTCTAGGCAGGAAATACAAGAGAAGGAAAGGACCTACAAAAATAAAACCCAAAACAATTAAGAAAATGGTCATAGGAACATACATATCGATAATTACCTTAAATGTAAATGTACTAAATGCTCCAACCAAAAGATATAGACTAGCTGAATGGATACAAAAACAAGACCCATATATATGCTGTCTTGCTCTGAAGAGACCCACTTCAGACCTAGGGACACACACAGACTGCAAGTGAGGGGATGGAAAAGATACTCCATGCAAATGGGAATCAAAAGAAAGCTGGAGTGGCAATTCTCATATCAGACAAAATAGACTTTAAAACAAAAACTATTACAAGACACAAAGAAGGACACTACATAATGATCAAGGGATCAATCCAAGAAGATAGAACAATTGTAAATATTTATGCACCCAACACAGGAGCACCTCAGTATATAAGGCAAATGCTAACAGCCATAAAAGGGAAAATTGACAGTAACACAACAATAGTAGGGGAATTTAACACCCCACTTCCACCAATGGACAGATCATGCAAAATGAAAATAAATAAGGAAACACAAGCTTTAAATGACACATTAAACAAGATGAACTTAATTGATATTTATAACACATTCCATCCAGAAACAACAGAATACACTTTCTTCTCCAGTGCTCGTGGAATATTCTCCAGGATAGATCATATCTTGGGTCACAAATCAAGCCTTGGTAAATTTAGAAAGTTGAAATATTATCAAGTATCTTTTCCGAACACAATGCTATAAGACTACATATCAATTACAAGAAAAAAAATCTGGAAAAAATACAAACACAAGGAGGCTAAACAATACACTACTAAATAAAAAACCAAGAGATCAGTGAAGAAATCAAAGAGGAAATCAAAAAATACCTAGAGACAAATAACAATGAAAACACAATGACCCAAAATATATGGGTTGCAACAAAAGCAGTTCTAAGAGGGAAGTTTATAGCAAAACAATCCTACCTCAAGCAATAAGAAACATCTCGGGCATCCCTGGTGGTGCAGTGCTTAAGAGTCCGCATGCCAATGCAGGGGACACAGGTTCATTCCCCGGTCTGGGAAGATCCCACGTGCCGCGGAGCGGCTCGGCCCGTGAGCCATGGCTGCTGAGCCTGCGCGCCCAGAGCCGGTGCTCCACAATGGGAGAGGCCACAACAGTGAGAGGCCCATGTACGGCAAAAAAGAAAAGAAAAGAAATAAGAAACATCTCAAATAAACAACGTAACTTTACACCTAAAGCAATTAGAGAAAGAAGAACAAAAAAAACCCCAAAGTTAGCAGAAGGAAAGAAATCATAAAGATCAGATCAGAAATAAATGAAAAATAAATGAAGAAAACAATAGCAAAGATCAATAAAACTAACAGCTGGTTCTTTGAGAAGTTAAACAAAATTGATAAACCACTAGCCAGACTCATCAAGGAAAAAAAGGGAGAAGGCTCAAATCAACAGAATTAGAAATGAAAAAGAAGTAACAACTGACACTGCAAAAATACAAAGAATCATGAGAGATCACTACAAGCAACTATATGCCAATAAAATGGACAACCTGGAAGAAATGGAAAAATTTTTTAAAAAGCACAACCTTCTAAGACTGAACCAGGAAGAAATAGAAAAAGTAAACAGACCAATCACAAGCACTGAAATTGAGACTGTGATTAAAAATCTTCAAACAAACAAAAGCCCAGGACCAGATGACTTCACAAGGGAACTCTATCAAACATTTAGAGAAGAGCTAACACATATCCTTCTCAAACTCTTCCAAAATATAGCAGAGGGAGGAACACTCCCAAACTCATTCTACGAGGCCACCATCACCCTGATACCAAACCAAAGATGCCACAAAGAAATTTACAGACCAATATCACTGATGAATATAGATGCAAAAATCCTCAAAAAATACTAGCAAACAGAATCCAACAGCACATTAAAAGTAACATACACCATGATCAAGTGGTGTTTATCCCAGGAATGCAAGGATTCTTCAATATATGCAAATCAATCAATGTGATACACCACACTAACAAACTGAAGGATAAAAACCGTATGATCATCTCAAGAGATGCAGAAAAAGCTTTCCACAAAATTCAACACCCATTTATGACAAAAATTCTCCAGAAAGTAGGCATAGAGGGAACTTACCTCAACATATTAAAGGCCATATATGAAAAACCCACAGCCAACATTGTTCTCAATGGTGAAAAACTGAAATCATTTCCTCTAAAATCAGGAAAAAGACAAGGATACCCACGCTCACTACTATTTTTCAATGTAGTTTTGGAAGTTTTAGCCACAGCAATCAGAAACATAAAGGAAATAAAAGGAATCCAAATCAGAAAAGAAGACGTAAAACTGTCACTGTTTGCAGGTGAGATGATACTAAACATAGAGAATCCTAAAGATGCTACCAGAAAACTACTAGAGCTAATCAATGAATTTGGTAGAGTAGCAGGATACAAAATTAATGCACAAAAATCTGTTGCATTCTTATACACTAATGATGAAAAATCTGAAAAAGAAATTAAGGAAACACTCCCATTTACCACTGCAACAAAAAGAATAAAATACCTGGGAATAAACCTACCTAAGGAGACAAAAGACCTGTATGCAGAAAAGTATAAGGCAGTGATGAAAGAAATTAAAGATGATACAAACAGATGGAGAGATATACCATGTTCTTAGGATGGAATAATCAACATTGTGAAAATGACTATATTACCCAAAGCAATCTACAGATTCAGTGCAATCCTTATCAAACTACCAATGGCATTTCTCACAGAACTAGAACAAAGAGTTTCACAATATGTATGGAAACACAAAAGACCCCAAATAGCCAAAACAATCTTGAGAAAGAAAAACGGAGCTGGAGGAATCAGGCTCCCTGACTTTAGACTATACTACAAAGCTACAGTAATCAAGACAGTATGGCACTTGCAGAAAAGCAGAAATATAGATCAATGGAACAGGATAGAAAGCACAGAGATAAACTCACACACACATGGCCAACTTATCTTTGATAAAGGAGGTAAGAATATACAATGGAGAAAAGAGAGCCTCTTCAATAAGTGGTGCTGGGAAAACTGGACAGCTACATGTTAAGGAATGAAATTAGAACACTCCGCAACATCATAGACAAAAATAAACTCAAAATGGATTAGAGACCTAAATGTAAGTCAGACACTATAAAACTCTTAGAGGAAAACATAGGCAGAACACTCTATGACATAAATCACAGCAAGATCCTTTTTGACCCACCTCCTAGAGAAATGGAAATAAAAACATAAACAAATGGGACCTAATGAAACTTAAAAGCTTTTGCACAGCAAAGGAAACCATAAACACTACCAAAAGACAACCCTCAGAATGGGAGAAAATAGTTGCAAATGAAGCAACTGACAAAGGATTAATCTCCAAAATATACAAGCAGCTCATGCAGCTCAATATCAAAAAAACAAACAACCCAATCCAAGAATGGGCAGAAGATCTAAATAGACATTTCTCCAAAGAAGATATACAGATTGCCAACAAACACGTGAAAGGATGCTAATCATCACTAATCATTAGAGAAATGCTAATCAAAACTACAATGAGGTATCACCTCACACTGGTCAGAATGGCTATCATAATAAAATCTTCAAACAATAGATGCTGGAGAGGGTGTGGAGAAAAGGGAATCCTCTTGCACTGTTGGTGGGAATGTAAATTGATACAGCCACTATGGAGAACAGTATGGAGGTTCCTTAAAACACTAAAAATAGAACTACCCTATGACTCAGCAATCCCACTACAGGGCATACACACTGTGAATACCATAATTCAAAAAGAGTCATGTACCACAATGTTCATTGCAGCACTATTTACAATAATCAGGACATGGAAGCAACCTAAGTGTCCATCGACAGATGAATGGATAAGGAAGATGTGGCACATATACACAATGGAATATTACTCAGCCATAAAAAGAAATGAAATTGAGTTATTTGTAGTAAAGTGGATGGACCTAGAGTCTGTCAGAGTGAAGTAAGTCAGAAGGAGAAAAACAAATACCATATGCTAACACATATATATGGCATCTCAAAAAAATTATGGTTCTGATGAAGCTAGGGGCAGGACAGGAATAAAGATGCAGATATAGAGAATGGACGTGAGGAAACAGGACAGGGGGAGGTAAGCTGGGACGAAGTACAAGAGTAGCATTGACATATATACATATATATGTATATATACATATATACATGTATGCATACATATGTATA
The DNA here is from genome assembly GCF_005190385.1 of Monodon monoceros. Lineage (NCBI taxonomy): Eukaryota > Metazoa > Chordata > Mammalia > Artiodactyla > Monodontidae > Monodon > Monodon monoceros. Next base: position 120,311,937 of record NW_021703774.1, read on the forward strand.
TATACATATATACACATATACACATATATACACTATACACTATACACTATCAAATGTAAAACAGATAGTGGGAAGCAGCCACATTAGCACAGGGAGACCCCTAGAGGGGTGGTATAGGGAGGATTGGAGGGAGATACAAGAGGGAGGGATATGGGGATATATGCATGCATATAGCTGATTCACTTTGTTATACAGCAGAAACTAACACAACATTGTAAAGCAATTATACTCCAATAAAGATGTTTAGAAAAAGATGATGCATTGCTTAAAGCAATGTCCTTGCATTTTACAGTGTTTAGCTTGCTGAAATCTGTAACTTGGGGAGATAGACTTTAAAACTTACATGACAGTAAATCTTCATAAAGATCTTGATAACCAGTAAATCAAAATCTTTATTTACCAACATAAACAAAAAAGAAAAACGAAATATGCAAGAGTTATCTGAAATGACGTGAGGACAGAGGATTAAATCGAGCATTATGGTGAATAATTTATTCCCTTAGAAATATGTTTTAACGTGGAACAGCTGTAAGTACTCAAAACTCAAATGTTGTACTTTAAAGTTAGGGCTCTCAGGTGACAGATAAAACCACCAACTTATTCATGATTTATTCTAATCCCTTTACATAAGACTGCAAATGGGAACATGAACAAGGTATAAGAAAACTGACCCAGACTGTACCACTATAGATTAATTCAGATGACTGGTAATTTTACAAAAGATGTAAATGGGTTCAGAAAAGTTGGATAATGTGTTCTTAATCCACATTTAGTTGATACCAAAGAATATACCAGAAAAACAGAATATACCATCTTTGTCATTGTTATATCTGTCTTGTTAGGTTCATCTAACAATTTGGGCATCGGGTGGTATGATACCAAGTAATTTATAGGTAAATTTTTATTCTATTTTGTCATTGTCTTTGTTTGGAATAATATTAATTATGATGTCATTTTTATTTAAATCAGAGGATTACTGTTTCCAGGCATCTATTCTTCTGCCTAGGCTCAGGTCATTTGTATAAACAGCCTACAAAATGAAGTCCCCAGGGTCTGTTCCTGTTCAGCTACCCTGATTTCTGCCCTGCAATTAACCACAGGAAGGTGAATATACAGCACTGAGAATGAAGCCAGCCAAGGGCTCACCATCAGGTGATTTTAGACATTGAACTTTGGCACAGCAATTAAATTCAATCACCTGGATCCAGATTACGAGTCACCTATTCAGATTCATGGCTCTGTTTACACAGTGAAAACTCACAACTATAAGGCCACAATCGAGGTTGCTGTAGCCAATTTAGTCAACAACACACAGATAGTCACAGTGAAGAGTCATCCAGTAGTCAACTCTTGCCCAAGGCCTTAGAGGTCATTAATGGCTGACCCAGACAAGAACCAAGCTTTCCATACCTAAGTACAGGACTCTCTCCAGCCAATCTTTAATGATGAGAAGAGTGTAGCTCTGAAAGAGAATTTTTGCGTATATTTTTATATATTTATATAAAAATATATATGATTACTTATTTTTAAATATTTGCATATATTTTTCTGAGTTCTATGGCATATTTAAATAACCCTGCTTAATGAACCCTGGTTGAAATTTCAAGGATCTTGGTTCACTTTGAAACTGTAAGTTATTTATAAATCTTAAAAGTACTGATCTAGACTAACATTCTTTTGTTTATTTAAGAAAAGGGAGGACAAATAGCCATAAACCTCAAGTTGTTAATGCTGAGGAACTGGGTCATATAAATCAAGGACACAAAATATATCAAATGCCCACAACTTCAGGCAGTAGCAAATTTTATATGCTGAAAAGCTTAAACGTGTAAGGCAACAAAGACAGGATAAATAAGAAAAAAAGTGGAGGTGATAAATTTTTCCTATAAAACTCTTCTAAATTACCCTTTTTTATGACACATCTTGGCTTATTTAGATAAACCAGGATGACTAAGTTATTCTTTCAAAAAGCTGTTTATGTATCCAAATACTATTTTCTACCCTCAAGATAGCAGTTTGCAGCTCTTAGCACTCAGGGAATTAGTGACTGAACAATCCCCTTCAGAGTGCTAAACTTGTTAAAGGATCAAACCTTGTGGTACAAAGCAGCTGAATTACTAATGTTATCCATCTTACACTAGAAGGAAAAAAAGAACTCCCTCTTTAATGTCATTTTTTAGTGTTTATTCTATGTCACAAAATATTAGACCTTAAAGTCCCCATCTGGTTGCCAATAGCAGAGACCTCCTGCCAAGTGTATTATGTTGTCAAATAATCAAACAACAAACTTTTATTATGCTAAATCACTGGAATTTGGAGTAGTTTCCTATAGCCACTACTGTTACTTACCCTGACTTAACGCACAGAGGAACATTTCTTTTTTTTCAAATTGGTAGTTTTTTCCATGGGGTAGACATTATATATAATTTTTTTTACCAATACTCTATTCTCCTTCTGTACACCTAGAAAATATGATTATTGGCTTCCTTGAAATTGAGGAAACCTGACCAATAAATTGCGAGTAAAAGTTATGCGTGGCTGAGTCTGTGGAAATGTCATGTTCAATAACCCAAGCTCTGCTTTCCCATGCTGAGTGATGAGAGGGCTTGTGCTCTAGATGGTGCAACTGCAACATAGCACAGCCCCCACTGGCTTGGGCTCCTGAGTAACTGAGCGAGTGAGTCCCAAACCAGCAATGCATATATAATTGGAACAGGAAATAAGTTTTTACTGGGGTAAGCCACTGAGATTTTGAGTAAGCCACTGAGATTTTGAGTTTGTTTGTTAGTTCAGTACAACCTACCCTATTCTGACTAATGTATGACATACTGGCTAGAATATGTATATGATATATATATATGTGTATATATACACATATATATGTATATATAGATATATATGTATGTGTATATATATACACACATGCATGGCTATATGTATATGCATATATACATATGCATGTATAAATTTCCACATATATGTATATACACACGTAAGAGATGTATTAGAATACGTGTGTGTATATATGTACATATACACACATACACACATATGATTACTAAATTGTAGCTTGAGAAATTTTCATGATATAGTGGAACTTTATTTTAGAGAAAGTGTTCTTAATTATGCCTTTAAAAGAAAGTGATTTTTAGCAATTAAGTCATTTTTTTATAACACCATGCCAAAAAGCAAACCATATACTCGATGACCTTTGCTGGAGGTTCTGCAAGGTGCTAATCACAACACTTGTCCTCTCTTCATTCTAAACAGTATGAAAAATAAACACAGGAAATGGGCAGAATTATGGATCTCAAAATATTAGCTTTTTCACCCTACAAAATGATCAAAATGGATCTTCTACTCCATACCACCTAACATGAAGTGACTCGTCCATCTACTTGCAGGGAGAGCAGCTGAAGGACCGTGGGCTTCCCCATGCAGAGGCGAAAAGCCCTGCTCCAGAGAGCTTAATGTATGGAACAGTAGCTTCATGAAGCTAAGCGCAATATGATATACTGAATTGGATCCTGGTACAGGAAAATGTCATTAGTGGGAAAACTGCTGAAATCTGAAAGAAGTCTGGAATTTAGTTGATTGTAATGTATAAGTATTAATTTCTTAGTTTTGATAAATATACCATTGTTATATAAAGTAAGAGACACAGGAATAAAAGGTTTATGAAGATTCTCTATCCCACCCTTGCAGCTCTTCTGTAAATCTAAAATTATTTCAAAATTTGGAAATTTAAAGGAAAAATATATTTCTTCTACAAGCTAGGGGACACAGTAGAAAAGAAATGGCTAATAGTTTTGAAACCAAAAAGCACTGGATTTAAATACCAAACATGCCACTTTCTACCCAGATTCTCTAAAGTAAAATATCTAAGTCTCACTTTGCTTATCTGTATAACTATGGTAATAGAGCTTACATACAACATGGTTGAGATTTAAATGACATAAAATATACAAAATAGTTCCTGGGATGCAGTAGGGCATCTCTACAAACAGATTCTACATTCTCTAAAAAAGTGAGTTTGGTAAAAAGTAGGATAGCTTGAAACTATGACAATAAGGATGGAGACCGGAACAGGTATCATTGTGAGATGTAAAGACATACATCTGGGAGCGGTCTTTGCTGAAAGGTACGCACTTTCTTCACATTTGTATACATACTGAATTGTGGTCACAGCTACAGTCCCAGAGTGCCTTTCACTCAGGGTATTTCTACCTTTCTGTCACTGCTCATGGCACCATAGAAACACTTAAAAGATGCACTCTCCTGGCAGTGTCAAGACTTATTGGAAGACACAATTCAGCTGATTGTAAATGGTAGCTTCTTTTTATGTTTTTGTTTACTTTCTGTTGCACAACCACAGGCAACTCACACAAAATGAATTTGCTGGTGGTTGCTTTAGGACTTTCAGCATCCCCATTTAAGACAGAACACATTCAAGAATAAGACTGCTAAAAAATTGTGCTCTTCTAGCAGGTTGAATAGAAGGCCTTTAATCTACCCAAATCAATGCACATCAGTGGCTTCTGAGCTCAAATTCCAAGTAACTGGCAAACGTATACATGACAACTCAGTGACCAGAACCAATTCTAGGAGCACTGATTACAGTGGTGATAGCTTGTAATAAATACAAGAGCTCTTAGGGAGAGGTTTCAAAACCTTATAAAACCAACTAATGATGTAATGATATTTTGTTTTGTTTAATTACCATTCATAATGCAATGTAATTAAACTCAGTGGCAGGAGGATAAGAGTACCAAGATATAGACAATTAAGTTAATCACAACATATGTAAGATATATTCAGGCACCACATAAGTCCTCTGACAGGAAGGATCTAAGCATTTTTCTTACGTTTATACAGAATAAAAATTACAAAGTTTCCATATTCTAAGCAATAGGATAAACTGCCAATGACAGTGTTTCTAAAACTTGTATACTAACATTAACTGACTTTACAGAATTGGATTTAAGAGTCCAAGCATTGGGGCTTCCCTGGTGGCGCAGTGGTTGAGAGTCTGCCTGCCGATGAAGGGGACACGGGTTCGTGCCCCGGTTCAGGAAGATACCACATGCCGCAGAGCGGCTGGGCCCGTGAGCCATGGCCGCTGAGCCTGCGCGTCCAGAGCCTGTGCTCTGCAACGGGAGGGGCCACAACAGTGAGAGGCCCGAGTACCGCAAAAAAAAAAAAAAAAGAGTCCAAGCATTATTTCCTCTAGTTCAGATGCTTAGAGAAGACCTGGGTGAGAAAAAAGAAAGAATATTGAAGAGTAAGCATAATTATTTATTTTAAAAATTGATTTGTAGCTCATTATGTATTCAGGATAATAATCATTTGTTGGGTATATAATGCAACTATCTATTCCCAAGTCTGCAGCATTTCTTTTACCTTTGTTATAATATTTTTGGACATGCAAATTTTAAAATTTTAATTTCAACACATTTATCAATCTTTTCATATGGCTTATGTTTTGTGCCATATTCAAGAATACCTTACCTACCATGTTGCAACCATATATTCTTCTAATAAAGATTTATTTGTTCATATATAAATCCTTAGTCTCTGAAGTTCATTTTTATGTTTTGGGTGAAGTTGGGACCTAATTTTGCTTTTCCAAGGAAATTCACTGACCCAACACCATTTTTTCAATAGATTATCCTTTTCTTACTGTTTTGAAACACCATATTTATCATTTATATATATTTTATATATTTATATATATTTATATAGCATTTATACTTAATTATATAATTAGAAGCTGTATTGTATTGTTACAAATTTATATTTCTATGTCATTTATATATCTATCATTTATATATCAACTATGTCATTGATATCAAGTCCTTATACATTCACATATGTACTTTACAATTCTCTTCTCCATTACATGTCTGTTCTTTCATTAATACATAACTGTTTTAATTCCTATAACTGTATAATAAATCTTGGTATAGTGTAGCCCAACCATTCTTCAAATGTGTCTTGGCTTTTCATATTCTTTTGGTCTTCTGTATTAGTTTAGAATTAGACAGGTTTCCTTGAATTTCCTGAAGTTTTCCAATCTTTCCTTAGGGGCTATTTTAGATGTTAGGATCCTCCTTCAACACTCTGGTAGTTTACAACTGTGCTTTAGCCTTGATTTCCAACTTATGTAGAACCTTAAGATCAGCCAGAGGGAGAATTAGAAACTTCTCAGGTCTTTCCTGGGGATGCACAAAACATTGCATGTGTGTTTGGCCTTCTAGATCCCCAGAAATATGTCAGAGCTTTTTAAAGCCCCTTATGGACTTCTCATTCCCCATATTTTCCTTAAATATTTTAGCCAAATTTTTGCTTGCCCCTACTAGAACCAATGTCTATGGCAGCTGGGACAGGCACTGCTGATTGTCCTGAGGATAGGGATCTCCTTACTGAGAGAGACTTGAGTCAGGTCAAACAATGATAGGTTTTCTCGGGAAAGCTCTTCGAATGCAGGCCATCTGATGAAAATTCTCTGGAGATGGAACTTTTGGCGGCAGCTCCAAACTCTTTCTGTTCCCTCCAGCAGCTGCTAGGCAGCTGGTTTTAACGGCAACCATGTTTCTGAGACTGCTTGCTGGTCTTCAAAGCTACTGAGAAGCTGAGGAGAGAGGAATGGAAAGAGGAAAGTTAAAACACCGCAAAGCTTGCTGTTCTTACCAAAAGTCACCTGTTTTTCTTGCACAAATTCTCCCCACATTGTTACAAGCCTTTGGTTTATTAACAGAGTGTTTAAAAAGTTGATTTTGACAATTTTGGCCAATATTCTTGTTGTTTTCTGGAAGAATGGATTTTCAGAGGTCTTAACTCTGTATTATGGATGTTTGTGTTTCCCCCATCCACATGTTGAAGCCCTAGTCCCCGATGCAATAGTATTAAAATGTAAGGACTTTGGGAGGTAATTAGGTTTAGATGAGGTCATGAGGGTGGAACCCCCATTTTGGGATTAGTGCCCTCATAAGAAAAGACATAAGAGAGCTTGCTTCCTCTCTCTCCACTGTATGAGGATATAGCAAGAAGGTGGCCGCCTACAAGAGAGTCCCCAGCAGAACCTGACCATGCTAGTATCTTGATCTTGGACTTCAAAGGCTCCAGAAGTGTGATAAATAGACGTCTGTTATTTAAGCCACCCAGTCTATGGTATTTTGCTATAATAGCCCAATCTAATTAAGATATTATCATTCTGGAAGTTCTCTATTTTTCCATATATTTAACAGTCATAAGTGCTTCATTTTGGGGGAAATTTCTTCTCATGCTCTTTGCCCAATCTGCTATAAAACTAGATTTTCTTATTGGACTGGAACTGATTTTTTATATTAAGTATATGTAAACTGTGCCATATTTTTTTTGCTGAAATTCTCTCAGTTTACCATTTGCTTATATTATAATTTTGGCACACACAGATTTTTTTATGAAGTCCAATATATCAATACCTACCACTATATTTTTCATCATATTTGGAAGAGTTAGAATTCATTACATTTTTCTGGTTATTTAATGATTTCATTTTTTATATCAAACTTTTGCATTCATCTAGAATTAATTTTGGCATATGTTATAGTGGGAAAATCAACTTGGTTTTTGTCCCAAAACATCAATTTTCCCAACAGAATTTACTAATAATCTATTTCACCCCTTGTTGGTTTGTGATACTCCATTTATAACACATTAAATCTCTAAATATAATTCTTATATATAATAAAAACATTTTCTCACTTATGTCTTCTGAACTCTGGTCATATTCCTACTCTTGATCCAACATTACATTATCTTGGTATTTTGCTGCTTGTTACTATATTTTAATATTTGGTTATTAACTTTAAATTAATATGCAATGTAAAGAGCTAACACTAGATGAAAAATAGTCTTTGGAGTACAGCCTTTCTCTCTTTGCTCCTGCAGTTCTTCAATCCTTATTCAACTTTCAACAGAGATATTGCCTCCTATAAGGAGACTTTCCTAAGTTCTTATTTTCCTCCTTCTGGGATGCGTTAGGTGTCTTCCTCTATGCTGCTTCTCCTTATTCTCATAATGTCCCATGCACATCTTTGTTATGGCATACTTGGGGTACACTGCACTGTGAGGGTTGAGTTTTCCGCTATTTATACCACTGGACTGCGGTAAACTCTTTGCGGGCAGAGACTGTGTTCTGTATCCATGATGCCAAATGGTTTCTGGCCATATTAAAAGATCAACAAATTTTCCTTGAAAAAAAATGAATAAATGACATCAACTGAACTTTCCCCTGATGTGGACAATAGGGAGACAGAAATCTGGCAAACAATTAAAGCATCATTATCATTCTAGGACTTATTACAAATAAATACACTATAGTAATTTTAAATACAAACACCTAGATATGATTCAATAATGTCTTGATTTTGAATATTCTTATTCTGCTTTAATACAAAATTTGACTATCATCATTGGATATTCAAAAGCTGTGGTTTGTATGCAGTTCTCAGTCATTAGCAGTTAAAATGCCCCTTGCAGTTTTTCCTACTGCCAACTCTATTTGCTTTTTAAATCAAATCAATTTAAATCAAGCACCTACAGAATATCTGCTAATCCTAGGAGGTTCTGAAAGTCTCAATCCTTGTTATTTGCACTTGAAAAAATTGCTTTGCTGCAAGCACCTGGCTTCAGCTGTCACAAGAGAGGTATGACCATTGGATACACATTAACAACCTCCACAGACCTTCTAGGACAGGGGTCCCCGACCCCCGGGCCACAGACCATTACTAGTCCATGGCCTGTTAGGAACCAGGCCCCACAGCAGGAGGTGAGCGGCCGGCAAGCGAGCAAAGCTTCCTCTGTATTTACAGCCGCTCCCCATCGCTGGCATTACCGCTTGAGCTCCACCTCCTGTCAGATCAGTGGAAGCATTAGATTCTCATAGGAGCGCGAACCCTACTGTGAACTGTGCATGCGAGGGATCTAGGCTGCATACTCCTTATGAGAATCTAATGCCTGATGATCTGAGGTGGAGCTGAGGCAGTGATGCTAGCTCTGGGGAGCATCTGCAAATGCAGATTATCATTAGCAGAGAGGTTTGACTGCTCAGAGAACATAATAAATCAATTGCTTGCAGACTCATGTCAAAACTCTATCAGTGAGTGGCAAGTGAAAACAAGCTCAGGACTCCCACTGATTCTGCATTATGGTGAGTTGTATAATTATTTCATTATTTATTACAATGTAATAATAATATAAATAAAGTGCACAATAAATGTAATGCGCTTGAATCATCCTGAAACCATCCCCCCCACCCCGGTCCGTGGAAAAATTATCTTCCAAGAAGCTGGTCCCTGGTGCCAAAAAGGTTGGGGACTGCTGTTCTAGGACAAGGAGTTTCCAATTAGAGATTTCTCAGGAAGCTAAGTTGTACTCCACCAGATAGTTAACAAAAGAAACAGTTGGTTTCCTTGGTAACAGCTATAGACTTTTACATTTTGAATCAGAGTTGCATCTCAGCATCAGATGTAACAAGCTTATTAAATAGGCCACACCTTTTGTAAGAATTTTAAAAAATTTAAATATCTAGAGGGAATGTTTACTTTTTTCGAATAAAAAATATTGAAAGATTTAAAATAGCCTCTGAGAAACCAAAAATAAAGCCAGCATCCAGCCTATCCAATCTATTGAACTGTGTCAAAATAATTTTGGAATAAGCCAAGGTATAAATAAACATACAAATACATACACTGTAAGAAAGGCAGATAATTGTGGTAGAGCAAAAACAGTTGGATATACTGGCATGAATAATAAGTGCCAGCTGACAGCCAGAATGGAGCTAGAATATCTGTAAAAATTTAGCTGTAAACTACGCATACAAAGAAGACAATCATTTAAAGAAGATTCAAATTTGCAAAGCTAATTGAACTGGAACACTTATGAATATTTTATTAATCCGGTCTAAGACAACATGTACAACATGGACAAATGCTTCTGCAGTCCATGTTAATTTAACGAGCTCACCTTGAAGAACCCTCATTGATTACTTAGAGTACTCAAGGCTCCCTTTAACTTTTTGATCCTCAGCAATGTGGCTTTTGCACCATCTGTTTATGGTTAAACATGACATTGCAATATTTCAAACTTGTCATTCTCCCTCAGGAGCAAATGGAACTCACTGCAAGCATCAGAACTCCCTGCACTCACCAGCCACATGGGAGCTTGGAGCAAAGAGGATAGGGCAACACAGCTGAGAAAGAAACTGATTTGGCTGGAAGATACGACTATAGGTTATAACACAGCTCAACAGTGAGGAAAAGAATAAAAAATCTGCTTTTGTACTCAGTGTAGTCAGGTCCTAAGGATTAAAATCTCTATTTATTCTCACTTTCCAAGTAGCATTTCAAAGTTTTGATTTTCGTAAAAAGGAAATGTTATAAATGTTTAATTGTGTTAACGAATAAGGAATGATTATATTCTAGCTAATGCTAAATCATAAAGTTCTTCATCTTATTATTAGTGCCAGCATGTGTGAGATAATCACATCTTTACCTTCAGATAACACGATTTTTATTGGGCATGAGTAATCTTGCCTCATCCCCCAACTCCCTAGAGAAAAAGAAATTCCTATTCAAAGGACTGAAATCCCCCTTTATGCAGAAGTCACACTTTATGAAGTAAGCATTGGTATACCCAGAAATTTCTTGTTCAAATGCAATAGCCCTGAAAACAGAGCATATCAAGGTTTAGAGATCTTTAACACAAGTGTAGATTGGTTTATTGGTGTTTTGTTTGTTTTTTGCTTCAGGGGAATTGTGAAAAGAGAATTCTGAGGCTGTGGAAGGCCTAGGCAATTAAGATTTCACCAAATAACTACCTGTCAACTTAGAATGCTGGGATCAATGCAGAGGGGGAGTGGGACACACTGGCCATGAATACTTTGATGGGATCGAAAAGAGATTCACTTTGTTATAAAGCAGAAACTAACACACCATTGTAAAGCAATTATACTCTAATAAAGAAGTAAAAAATAAAAAAAAAGAGAGACACAAGCCCATAGCTTCTCAAACAGCCCTTATCTTTCCTGTAGGTCTCTGCACTTGCTACTCCCTTGAAACCTTCTACTCTTCTGTCCCAATTCCGTCCCCACCTCTCTACCTGGCTACTGCCTATTCAACATTTGGGTCTTAGCATGCTACTTTTTCTGCACAAGCCTTTTCTGGCTCCTAAGATTAGGATGCTCTCATGGAATACTGAAATTTTCCATTTTTGCATATATCAAATGCTAATTAATTATTTGTCCAATTATATTTTAATGTCATCTTCCCAAATGGACTAAGGCATCATCATGGCAGGGCCATGATTCTCTTACTTACCGTTCTTTCCCAGCCCCTAACATACTATAAACACTTCAAAAATATATGTGGACTGATTGGCTTTTTGGTGCAATGCATATGCATGCAGTAATCTTGGAAGTGGAGCATTACAGCAGCAAGTTCTCATGGCAGTAAGGGTAATGGATATCCAGGTGGTAGCGTAAGCCCGGGAAGGATATGGACAGGGATGAAAGGGAAAATAAAAGGAGAAGGAGACAGTCTTTTCAATTTCACAAGGCAAAATACATAGCCTTTCTTGAGTTGCACGTTTATAATGTGAACAATGACGCCTACCTTGCAAGGCTGCTATGGGAAGGTGAAGATGCAGTGCAACACCTGGTATACAATAGACAGCCAATAAGTAATAACTCAATGTTAATTCTGCTAATATTCCCACTATTGTTTCTTAGTTCACATTCTCTCTCTTCCTAGGCTATTATAATAACTTTCCAACAGGTCTTCTTGCCGCCAGTGTCCCCCTGTACACAGCAGCAAGAGGCTATGCGGGCATAGGAAATGACGGGCAGGGAGTGACGGGTGGGGGTTAGGAGGCAGTCAATAAAAAGTTTGAGCTAACCCAGAGTGCCCATGTCAGGGAACCGAATCTGAATAATTCACATGTACTTATAAAAACAGGGTCAGAGGAAGAGTGACAATCAGCAGAAGATTGTTCATATATCCAGTGAGGCAAAGGGACTTCAAAGAGACCCAGAGAAGCTCTTATATAATCTGATAAAGGAAGAGGAGTAAAAGCACAGACCACACCCTTCTGCCCCATGCAGTCAGCCCCTCAAGCTAAAAATCTGTCAGCGCTACGGGGAAAGGAAAATATGAGATCCACATGGGTCTCAGACTGCAGTTTTATACTGAATGAGACTATGTTTTGCACACAACCGGAAGGCATAGAATCGTCCTTATATGGTCTTAAGAGGTGGGAAAGGGAAGTTTAATTTAGTGCCACTGAAGGCAAAGAGTCTGAAAAACACTAAAACCATTTTAGGTTTATGGCCTCTCAAGTTTGGACTGTTCAAGAACCTAGTAAGAAGGATGATGCAGTCAAAGATGACATTCAGGTCTCTGGCCTGGGAAGTAAGCAGTGATGTCCGAGATGGGGATATAGCAGCTCAGGTATGGACATAGAGGTTTGGGAGTGCACTGCCTGAAAACAGGAGTTGAAGCTTTGTCAGAGGATGTGATGACTCAGGGAGACTAGAACGGAAGGGAGCCAAGAGCAGTCAAAGGAAGAAAAGTAAGTGTAAACAAAAGAAAAGAATGAGAAAGGAATTGTGTTTCTGAAGGAGGGGAGAAATACACAAAAGGGAGGACTGTGGCTCCTGATTCCAATTTCACTTCCATCACAATTGTGCCCATAGCAGACCAGTTGAGCAAGAGCAAGCTGTGCTTTTCTCATTCCCTCCAGGGAGATACAGGATGTTTTTGTTTATCAAGGAAGTTCTGCAATGTGTACTATAGGCAGGCAAAGTATAATTAATTTTTTTTTTTTTTTTTTGGCTTAGAGCTTCAGAAGTGCCCACTGGTCAGTAAAACGAATGTTCAGGCAAGAAAATACATCATGCATTCCTCCCTTGATGATTCATTGGATGTTCCACGGTACTTAGGTACATCAAAAACTAAATACAGTAATATGCTGCCTCTTCATAAACTGCACTGACCCTAGAGTCATAACTTCACAAGCCAGGAAAAATGATAGCTAGTGTAAATAAAATGCAGTTCTCAAGAGTTCTAAAACATTTCTTCTCAATTTGACAACTCCCAAATGTGAGCTCGTAGACAGATTTGGTGCTGTGTTCCAGGTCACATGCCCCTCTATCCAACTCACAGGGAAACTTAAATAAAATATATTCAAGATGTATTTGCTGTGAATGCAGAGTAGTTAGAGCTGACCCACTGGCATGAAGATGAGTGTCCAGGGGTCCCCACAGCAAGGGCCCTGCAACGCAGGTCCTGGCCTTGGTGTAGTAGGTATGTGGTGGTAACCACACCTGCCAGAGTCTGGAAATTGGCTCTGGTGGTCTCCTTTAATTCCTGCCGACCCCAGTTCTCCAGGCTTTCTATGCTTCTGTGAGCTATGAATTCTTTTTCTGCCTAAGTTAACCAGATCTGATTGTTGCATAAGAACCCAGACTAGTACAACCGCGGTTTGGCTTTATCTCCCTGGCCGTTGCCCTCAGGGAGCTAGTTCTATATAGTGCTTTAACATAAAATATGAGACTGAAAAGAGACTATATTGATAGGGAGCTCAATAAACACCCATGGTATTTGACCAGAATCCCCTTTCCTCTGCCTCTACTGATGTACAGTCTCATTATGGTTTGCAGATAGACATATGGCCTAAACTACATCAAACATAATATTTCACCATCACTGCATGTCACAGTGATGGAAAGAAAGGGTGGAGGTGTGATCCAAGCCTTGTCAATCAGACTTGAATCTGTGATTTTTTTTTTTAATACCAAGACTGTTGAGAGAGGTGAGAGGAGGATAAGAAAAAGTGGTGGGAAAGGAGTGAAGATGGAGCAGATGCTGTTAATGCCTCACTCATGCTACGGATTTCATCACCATTTTCACATAGCTGCATCTCTTTGTTGAAGGACTGTCCTCAGGATGCCAAATTTGCCTGTGTACACATATAGCTGAAAGAGCCTGGGAATTTACATATCCCAAGCAGCACCTGTTAATTGGGACAATGCTGAAGGAGATCAACTCCATCTCCAGAGTCCCACTGAGGGATGGAGCCAAAGTCACCTTCTGTAGGGCTCTGCTTGGTTTCACAACTTTTCACCTTTGCTTAACTCCCTTCCCTTCCCTGTCTCCAGTCTCCACCCCTTGATGAGATTCTTCCAGGAACACATCTTAATAAATCACTTTCAGGGTCTGCTTCTGGAGAATCTAATCTAAGACACCTGAAAAGCCAGCAGCTCTCTCTTGTTCCTCGTGGATAACAGTGCTTGAGATATAAAGTAAACAAGTGGGTGGATGGATCAAATCTCTGCTTCCAACCACTCCAGCCCCTCCAACAGATGAACTGATACTTTCCCATTCCTGCCAAAGTTAGGCTGAATTTGATTTCTGTTACTTGCAACTAAGAGACATAATTCACCAGGGTGAGGTACAGCGACTTCTTCCCTTGCTCTACTTAACAACAGACCTTGCAGATAAGTGAGAGATGTCCATGATATCATAAGTCAGCTGTATTTTCGAAACAAAGTTATCAGAAGACCACTGTCACGTTCATTGTTCCTTGGATGCCATGTACCCAATTTATGATTTATATTTTCCACTAGAGTTTACCATATTGTTTCCAGACTTTTCTACAGTACAAACACCAGAAAAATTTCAATCTACCTTGACATATTCCATAATATGTACCATATATATGTTAAGAAAGAAAAAGAGAGGAGAGAACAAAATCTTTCTAACATGCAAATCAACTCCTGTCAGGCCAAGTTTAAAGGCCTTCAATACCTCTTCCTTGTTCCCAAGATAAGGTTCATACTCCTTAAAATGCTCTCAATAGCTTAATTATGTGATGTCGGGTGCAACTATCAATCACATTCTTCCCACTCCACCTCCATAATCCAGTCACAGTGAACACTTTCAGTCCCTTGAGAGACATGCTCTTTCTTGGCCTTGGACCTTTGTTCCTCCTCTTCCTCCACATGCTCATACTCCAGCTTCACATTTCACTTGGATTACTCCTTTTTAGGTCTCAGGACTAGGCCAAGACATTACTTCTTCCAGAAAGTTCCACCTCCCACCTCTCCTAGGTGCTCCCATTGTTCCCTTTACTTCCCTAAAATTTCACATATCACCCTCTAGTGTGATTAAACGTGTTTATTTGGAATAAGAATATATGACCCTTGAGGTAAAATTATGTCTGTTTGTTCAATGCCATATTGCTGGAGTCTAACAGTACCTGGATCATAACAGATTTATAATATTTTTTAATGAATGAATGAATAAAAAAGGAAAAAGAGAGAGATGTTGAGAGAGGAGAAATTATGGTTTTTTGAACACCAGTATAGCTGGAACACTAAGTTCCAAACAGGAAACATCTCCTTAAGAGAAATGCCTTGATGAGTAAAAGATGTTTTCACCCCAGCATATGTCTCCCACGGTGTCAACTCTTTATGACAGCTAACATAACCATAAAATATGTGCTCAGCAACAACTCCTGTGATTTAACAACAGGATCCAGAGTGACTTAGCTGTGATACCTGGCTTCTCTCCCACAAAAAAGGTACCTAAGTTCCCTTGTAAAAAAGACAGCTGAGATGAGGATACCCGCTGCCGAGAGACTTGGGTCAGTCACTTAACCTCTTTATCATTATATTAAATTATGGATTAATGTTCAGAGGCAGATAGCTGTAAATAATGCTCTTTAAAACAATTTCACTTCCAACCTTGTCTCATTTAATAACCAGATAGATTAAGAAATAAGGAGACGCTGACTTACAGAACAAAGTGCAAGACTGAAAGTCGGAAGTTCATGTACAGTGAAAGAAGAAATAGCACTAATCCATGTATGCTATCTTACCAAAGTGCTGTGAGAAACTTATTGTCAGTTTATTATCAAGTTTCACCCTGACCAGGATCATTATGCTGGATGTTATATCCTCAAAATATCTTCAGAAAGAGAAGATATGAGCATGGTACTGCCCACCCCCTCTATGCAGCTTCCTTGATTGGCCTCACTAACTCATCAAGATGTTCTTTTCCATGGGACAGAGTCACTCAGAAGGCTCCTCATTGCATTCCTCCAGCAGTCTCTGTTGTCCAGTTAAACTTGCCACCATGGAAGATAAAACTGCTGTGTCACTCTGACTTTTCTGCTCAACTAGTGATAAACAATTCATTACCTTTTGGGATCTCAAACACTTATCTCCCTACCATTACTGATCTCCATCTGTCAGTACTCACAGAACTACTCACCATATGCCAAGCTCTTAGAGCAGACAGGCATCTACAGAACCAATGGAAATAGCTACTGACCCATGCTGATTTTAAGCAGCATTTACTTCTTGGGGATTACTCTTTGTCCTCTTTTCTATCACATTATGGATAGTCTCAATGCTCACAGGTGGGGATAGTGCCTAAAGTGTTGTCTCCTAGTCAGCTCAATCCAATCCATCTCTACAGAGAGGAGGGTTGGTCATCACCCAGGCAAAAGTATCAATAAGGCATCTTTGTTTACACAAAAGAATGCGAATCACACCACACATTTCGTTCATTTTTAAATATCTTGATCCAAGCTCAGTTGACAAAGAATATTTGAAAATATGGCCTTTGTCCTTAAACTCTTTGCTTTTCATCTCATCATCAATCTTATCAGGAAAACAAAAAAATTCCCTTTTGTCTCCCAAATTCCTTGGTCCTTCATATTTCCTCTATTATCTCAAAATTCAGCCCAGGGTTTTCTAAAATTCAATCATTTGTATCCTACCTTCACAACTTTTGCCAACTGTACTCTTATAGATGACGATGGATATGTAGGTAGGTAGGTAGATGGATAGATAGATAGGAAACATACAGGTACATAGATTTGGAAAGATAGATATATCAGGAGATAGGTAGATATAGATATTGATAAATACACATATAGGTAGATAATCTATTTTGAACTAACCCACTTTTTATAACCTTTTATTTGTCCTAAGCAATAATGGCCATAGGCAACTTACATATTCTTCTGATATATATTAAAAAAAACATCAAACTATTATTTATAAAATAAATAAGACACAAAAGTATATTTTACAGCACAGGGAATATAGCCAATATTTTATAACTTTAAGTGAAGTATAAAAATACTGGATCACTCTATTGTACACCTGAAACTAATATAATATTGTAAATCAACTATAGTTTGAAAAAAATAATGAAAATAATTTACATTTCTTGATATTAATATATTTAATTTGTTGACTTCTCCATGTTTGAATATTTATCAGGGATTCCTCTCTTTTGATTGTATATTGACATTCATTTATCATAGATGCATAAGCTTGATGACATATGGCATAATTTATCTGTTCCTCTTTTACCAACATTCAGGTTATTACTGGATTATTGTCATTAAGATGAAACTTTAATAAGCAACTAGTTCCATTTAAAAAAAATTAAAATTGAAAATGATCCAGCACATTTAAAATGATCTTAACCGTGAGTATAACACTTTGAGAAACAGAGACTCATGCCATTGGTTCTCAATACTGGAATATCAGATCACCTGAGAAGAATTATTTTATTTTAAGAAGACTTAATTTTAAATTCTAATGTCTAGATATCACCCCAGACCTATTAAATCTGAACGAGAATATCTGAGAACAATGACATGTCTAAAAGAGAAAAAATAATCATGCAGAAGCTTCTCATTCTAATCTATGAGCTGTATGAAAACCTCAAGATAGACATTTCCAATAAAAAATGTCTAACTTTGCACTTCTTCCTTTCCATCAGGAATTTATGAACTAGCATTCAACTTCTACACCAGTCAATGGTTCTAACAAAACTTCTCATTTTAAAAAGATCAGTTGTGGGTTATTTTGCTACAAAATTTAATTTTTCAAAGTCCATTTAAACTGAATGAAAGAAAATTTTTATAGAGAAATATACAGCTCTTAATGTTCCTCCACATGTATGCATTGGACATGGCTATAAGTCCTCTAAGAACAAGAACTTTACCTTTCTCACATCTATGCATCTATTTATCTGAAGTTTCAAGCAGTGTCTGGCACACAGCAAATCCTCAAAAAATGGTCATCACATAAATAAATGAATAAGTAAATACACATAGCTCTAATAATAGAAAGGATACAAATTACGTCAAAAACATTTAACATCTCTTCCTCTCTCACTTGAACCTCATCATCTCTACTGTGTTTATTGTGAGGCTTTCTGATATAATTTGAAAGATAAAAACTAGAGTTTTCTAATATTTTATCCCCTACTAAAAAGTAAAGTTATAGTGAGAGATTAAATGCCTCCTTAATAATCTGTTTTAACTGTGTATGTTTTAATGTTTGCAGTCTGAGGAGCTACCATCAATTTCAGAAGAGGTAATTGCTTCTAACCATTATAGCTGAACTGGCAACATTTCACTCATATCCAAGCCACTGTCCAGTGCCCAGTACATAGTAAGTGCTCAATAAATCTGTCACTCATATTTGAACAAACATGATGTGGGATATAATCAAAACACTTTTCACTGGTTTCCCCTGCCACTGGATGAAAGCTCTGGAAGGCTCCATCCACATCTTCTGCAGTCTTTCAGTCTTCCCAGTTGCATTTAACCTCCAAAGGACTCATTTTCTTCATCTGTAAAATAAAGGGCTGGTACTACATACTAATGTCTCCATTTTTCTTCTAACATCTTCTCTCTCTCTTTTTTTTGTGTGTGTGTACAATTCACTAAGTAAGCACATTCATAGCTCTTAAGTACACTCATATTGTTTCTCTAACATCCTAATAGTATGATTTAAAATTTTCTGTATTGGATCTGGATATGTCTTAACTTTGTTTTTTAATTCATAATTTCAAGAAACAGGATGACACTTTGCATTTTCATAGAGATCCTGCTATGAGTATAAATATTGATCTCACCCACCTTTTTCAGCAAAGACAGGGTCTGTGCACACAGTAGATCTTGACAGAATTGAAATTATTGACCTACAGAGAATGACATACAATCTGCCTGATGATTTTAATGTTCTTTTGTCAGGCACTTGCCTCTTTCCTTTGATTTGAGAAGGTTTTAGTTTCCATTTCATTGACATATGCATTCAACATGATTTCTTCTTCTCCGTCAAACTTTTGCACCAAATCTGCAAATAAGGGTAGTACTTTTTATACAGCTGAGAGATATATTGGAATCTTCCCTCATGACCGTCAAAAATTTCTCACATAAAGAGCTGGTGCTCACGTTTTCTGAGCTTCATAAGCAAGTGACTACAAAATACTGGCAACTCGTATTATGGTGAGGTCTCTGAGGCATCACTGGCTGCTGCAATTGCATTGTCCCTGATTGATGTTCTTTTCTTCAGAATTAAACCAGAGCCAATTCCTGCCATATGTTGCAGACAAAGGACAAAACAATGTTAGAGTCTTCTACCCTCCACTTCGTATCTGAAATGCAAACTTTAGATTTTCTTATCTTGAAGAGAAATGTCAGACAGAAGTCCTTTTGGTTCCATATTGCTGAGCCAGTTATGTAAAATGCAAACTAAAAATTCCATTCTACTTCCTAGAACCAAATGAAAGGAAAACACAGCTTTGGTGAGTAATGGCAAAAAATTGAACCATATCCTGAGGGGACAGGAAGGATAAACATGGCACTGTATTGTTCAGAGCTGCTCTATTATGGGATGCAGTGTCACTGGCACCCATTCCTATCAGAGAGTACATATTAGACTAGAAATAGGAATGTGTAGGTGGTGACAAATCATCCTCATGTGAAACCAGCATAAAATCCATTGCCCTTTGTTTTTATTTTGGGGAAAAATAGCCAAGAGGTTAATAAGGAACTAAGGACATTAGATCACATTCTTCTTTTTACCCATATTCATTTACTTATTCCTTATTTTGTATTATAGATGGTTATTAGGCTGATGTATATCAGCACTGTGTTAGCCTTTGGCAACACAAATGTAAGTGAGGCAAAGTGTGTAGCCAGCAATAAGCTGAAATCAAGTTGAGAAATAGTCATCCATACAGATTAGTATAATATAAAACTTTGGAGATCATGATCCCTGGATTAAATTTTGCTTCACTTTAATATTAAACAGAAATTTAATTAGCTAGATAATACCGTGTCACACTTGTAAACTTTGTTCTTTGCTACATACAGACTTACATATGTGTCCATATTAATTACCAAATGATGAGTGTAAATTAAACTTTGAGGGAAGGAGGTAAGAATGGTGTGGAAGCGGGAATGGTGTCATGTCAAACAGAGGAACTTGCATGAGCAAAGGCTCAGAGAAATAGTCCAGTGTACTGAGCAGATTACCAGCTGTTTTGAGTGACCAGAATGTAGAAGAAATTAAGTAAGAGGATCATATAATTTATTATCCAAAATGGGACACTTTTGAAAGTGAAAGAGGATGTCAGAATAATTAAAATTATATAATTTAAAATATTTATATATTGACATAAAATTATTATTATTTTTTAATATCGGTGGATCTACAACACAAGTCTGAAATAACTATTTTTGAAAATAAAATTCTTTCAAAAATTAAAATAGGGCTTCCCTGGTGGTGCAGTGGTTGAGAGTCCGCCTGCCGATGCAGGGGACACAGGTTCGTGCCCCGGTCTGGGAAGATCCCACATGCCGTGGAGCAGCTGGGCCTGTGAGCCATGGCCGCTGAGCCTGTGCGTCCAGAGCCTGTGCTCCGTAATGGGAGAGGCCACAACAGTGAGGGGCCCGGGTATTGCAAAAAAAAAAGAAAAATTTAAAATAGGATAATCTATGTACATTAAAGCAAAAAAAAAACAAAACACCATTGATTATCTGAATGTTACAAATATAACAAAACCATAATAATTATTCCTGATACAAATGTTTGAGTTTAACCCGTTGGCAACATTAAATACTTCTCCCTTTACCCCCTGAGACCCAAAAGTTGAACAATCCCTAGCCATCTTTTTTTTTTTTCTAATTAACAAATACTCTGCATTGTGTCTTTGAAAAGGAAGTGATAGTTAAAAGGTAGGTGATAGTAATATTATGCCTAGAAAGACATGGATGAAGGAAGATGGTTATTATTGATCATCTTCCAGATTTAGCTATGTATTATAAAGAGAACTCTAATAATATACAGGCCACTTATCATTACTAGAAAAGCTGGAAGTACAAAGTAGAGTAAACCTATCCCAGCTTATTTGAATGCAACTTTTAATAACATTTTAATTAATAAAATGAAAAATCCTGAACAAATACTAAACCAAGAAGGGGTCTCTGACAGCCTTCATAAGCTTGAATTGTTCTAGGCAAAGTGGCTACAAAAGCAGCTGACAAGGGTGTGATAAGATACAAAGCTGGACAAGGGAGCAAAGGCCAGATCCAGATCCTAGAGGACCTCAAATGCCACACAAGGAAACTTGGAATTAACCAAGGGGAAGCCAGTGAAGAATTGCAGGGAGATATATACAATGGAATATTACTCAGCCATTAAAAGAAATGAAATTGGGTTATTTGTAGTGAAGTGGATCGACCTAGAGTCTGTCATACAGAGCAAAGTAAGTCAGAAAGAGAAGAACAAATACCATGCTAACACATATATATGGAATCTAAAAAAAAAAAAAAAAAAAGCTTCTGAAGAACCTAGGGGCAGGACAGGAATAAAGACGCAGATGTAGAGAATGGACTTGAGGACACGGGGAGGGGGAAGGGTAAGCTGGGACGAAGTACAAGAGTAGCATGGACATATATACACTACCAAATGTAAAATAGATATTTAGCGGGAAGCAGCCACATAGCACAGGGAGATCAGCTCAGTGCTCTGTGACCACCTAGAGGGGTGAGATAGGGAGGGAGGGTGGGAGGGAGATGCAAGAGGGAGGAGATATGGGGATGTATGTATATGTATAGCTGATTCAATTTGTTATACAGCAGAAATGAACACACCATTGTAAAGCAATTATACTCTAATAAAGATGTTAAAAAAAAATGAACTGCAGGGAGAACTGTGTTTAGTTAGAACACTCTGGCTGCTTCTGGAACATGAATTTTGAGGAAGCAGAGCTATTATATTGTTATACAGAGACAGCAAACTGGAGACCCATGAGCTGCCTCCAACCCACATGCATGTATGTTTTTTGTTTTGTTTTGTTCTTTGCTTGCTCAATGCTAACATGCACTGTACTTAAACTGAATTCACAGTCTAAGCAATTAAAAAGTAGGAAATTTCACATACAATTTGGATTGCTGGGTCTATTGAAAAACTGGAAGATCTGGGGATATAAGCTTGATTTTCTGGATGACAAACGACAGTTGACAAAAACTGAGTGGCCGTTGCCCTTCAGAGTGTGGGATACTATCCAACTTGACTGCCTGACCTGCTTTCACTAACTACACACGAAATGCCTGGGCCTGTCGCACGAGCTGAGAACTTCCAGTATACACTACCTTTGACATGAGCAACACTTGATAAAAATGGTCAGAAGAAAACATGTACCTGAGCCAGGAATGCAATTCTCAGCAGATGTCCCAACTTAATGGCACAAAAGTGTAGACTAGACAAGCTTTAGGTATGGACAGGGGTAATGCCCATTCATACAATCACCTCAAACATTATTTTGACCTTGTGACAGCATCACACAATTTTAACTCTGACAGTAAAAGACCCAAATATAGAGCAATGTCTCCCTGAAATTACAAGCTGTACCTTTCCAGAAGGAGATATCATTTCAGTTCTAGTTCATGGGCAACTCCAATGTAACTAGGGCAGAGTAAATCCACTCACCTCCTCCTTCCTTTAGCCCAGTGCTTCACTGAGATATGGACCATGTAGAGTTTCAAAAGGAGTTTCCCAAATGAAGCCACAAGCCATTACCCTTTCTAGCCCTGACAGAAGAACAATGTACTATAGTGGTCATTAACTCCTCTTTTCCAGGGCCCATGTAATTAGTGGCTTCTACTTTTCTGAGTACTTATATAATGATTATTCATTTCATTAAGACTTTGAGCCACATAAAAAGAAATGAAATTGAGTTATTTGTAGTGAGGTGGATGGACCCAGAGTCTGTCATATAGAGTGAAGTAAGTCAGAAAGAGAAAAACAAATACCAGATGCTAACACATATATATGGAATCTAAAAAGAAAAAAAGTTCTGATGAACGTAGGGGCAGGACAGGAATAAAGACGCAGTAGTAGAGAATGGACCTGAGGACACAGTGGGGGGAAGGGTAAGCTGGGTCGAAGTGAGAGAGTAGCATTGACATATATACACTACCAAATGTAAAACAGATAGCTAGTGGGAAGCAGCCGCATAGCACAGGGAGATCAGCTCGGTGCTTTGTGACCACCTAGAGGGGTGGGATAGGGAAGGTGGGAGGGAGACACAAGAGGGAGGAGATATGGGGATATATGTATATGTATAGCTGATTCACTTTGTTATACAGCAGAAAGTAACACACCATTGTAAAGCAATTATCCTCCAATAAAGATGTTAAATTTTTTTTAATAAATAAAACAAAATAAAAACAGATGTATGTTCTAACATGAAAAAAAGAAAACTTTGAGCCAAAGAGAAATTATGTTATTATACAATGTGGAAGAGTAAAATAAAAAGGGCATATGCTTTATGCCAATTATACTGTACCCTTGTGGTCCTCTTGTATAAATGTTACAGGCCACAGGAAGAATGCTTAACTCCTTTCTATGTTTTATAAGGCCTTTCATGATCTGCTTACCTCACTATAGACCCTTCTACAGACCCTTCCAACCCAAACTCAGTCTCCAATCGTACTTACCTGTTTTCATTTCCTCAAACCCATCATGTTCTCCCTTCCTGAGCTCTGCACACGCTCTCCCCTCAACCTAGAACACTTTCACAACCACCCATCTCATTGTTGTGTATTACCTATTGCTGTATAACAAATTAAGCAAACTTAGCAACTTTACACAAGTCATACTTACTATCTCACAGTTTCTGTGGGTCAGGAATCTAGAAACAGCTCAGCTAGGAGGTTCTGGCTCAGGGTTTCTCATGAGGTTTCAGTCAAGCTGTTGGCCAGGACTGCTGTGCCTTGGGATGGAGAATCCACTTTCCAGATGGTGCACTCAGATGGCTACAGGCAGCAAATCTTAGTTCCTTGTCAGCTATTGGCAAAGGCCTCAGCTCCTTGTCATATGGGTCTCTCCATATGATGGCCTGAGGGTCCTAACAGCATGCCAGCTGAATTCTCCCAAAACTAGTGATCCAAGAGAGAACAAGGTAGAAGCCTCGTGTCCTTTATGACCTGATCTTGGAAGTGAAACATCATCACTTTGGCCATATTCTTTTTTTTAAAATGAGTCACTAAGTCTACACTCAAAGGAGGAAAATTAAGCTTCACCTCTTGAAGGGAATGTCAAAGAATTTGTAGGCACATTTTAAACCACCACAGCCTTGAGAGAGCCAAATTTCAGCCTGGATGATTACTTCCTTGGTTAGTTTTTGTAACTCTCTCAAGAATGGGCTGGTATCTCCGCTAGCTCTCAGGAGGTAACTCTCTTAACAGGTACTATTTTTGGAACCATTCCTTATTCACTGGTCTGTCTTTTGCAGTAGAAAGTAAACAACACGAAGGCAAGGACTATGTCTTCCTCACAGTTGTTCCCCCAAGCCTGGCACAGTGCTTGGCCTTTGGTAGGCATTCAGTCAAAGATTGTTGAAGAATGAATCATGCCACTTAGAGAGGCACTTTTCCTACCTTCCCACATAATAAGCAGGGGAAGAAAGGGGGAGAAATAAGGTTTATTATGCACCTCCTGCTGTGCATTGCACTTTGTATATATAATCTCATTTAGTGATAGATGTAACCTTTGATAGAAGCATAATTATGTGGTGGAAAAGAATGAAGAATTGTAATTTTACACTCTCCTGTCTCTTATTACTGTGGAGTCTTGGGCAGCTTATTTAGACTCTTGGAACTTCAGTTTCATGTGAAAAAAATTAAAGGATATAATAATAATTGCCATGACAGCTAACATGGTTTTAGTGAGGATCAAATAAGACAATGTAAATGAAAAGAAGGTACAAACCATAAAACACCATACAAATATAATACATAAATATTATAATTTCTCAAATTCCTTAGAGTATGGATGATATTGCCAAGCATGAAGAAGAGGCTTCCATCTTTGGAAACTTAAGCAAAGGTAAAACTCCTATTCCAGTGATAACCAATATATATATATATTTTTTTAGCATTTCTTTCATTTTTTTTTGAATTTTATTTATTTTATACAGCAGGTTCTTATTAGTTATCCATTTTAGATGCCCAGTTAAATTTGATTTTATGATAAACAACAAATAGATATTTTAGTATAAGTATGTTCTAAGTAGGTCCTGGCCTCAGTAGGTGGACTTAGAAAAATCATCAAGGGCACCCTGTCAGATATATATTTGGGACATACAAATTTAACCGTGTGTCCTATATTTTTATTTGTTAAATCTGGCAGTCCTATTGCAATTGAACTGAATCATACTAACCTCTACAGTTATTTGTCATATAATTACTTGATCACCCTTCAAAACATCATTTTCTGAGACCCATTCAGACGTTTTCTAGTAGTTGTTTATTTTAAAGGGATGATAAAAATTATAGATTGGAAATTTATTAATGCAATCACTTTTATAATTTGATTTTATCTAATTGCCATTCATATCAATGATAACTTCATAAGGGGAAAGTATAAAAATGGGGCTTAACTCTCCAAAGATAATCATGAAATAAATAGGCCACTGTAGGCTTCTGGGAACCAGAGAGAGAAGTTTCACCCTTATGACTGAAACCAGCTGGAATTTTTTTTTTTTTTTTTATATTAAGGCCCTTGACCAGTTGGACACAAAGAAACTTTCCATTTCAAATCCTGAACAGTTTTCTCCAATGATGTCACATCAGAGAACTGAATATTTTGGACTTGAAATGAAATCAATATCATGTTATCACAGATTGAAAGGTGAAATTTCACCCATGTTGATTTTGGACATTGCCAGACTCATTCCATCAAGGTTTCAGTGCTTTTGTTCTGCCTCTGGTGACTGCTAAAAGACAAATTCTGGGAAATTCATTCCAAATCCCAGTGAATAGTCATAATGCAGTTTCTAAGTGCAGTCCCTACAGAGAGCTTTACAGAATCTCCCTCTCACAAGGAGGCCTCCTTGTGCATCTAAACCATTCAGTGTGTGTGAGAGAAGACTAAATAGGATGTAGCAGTGAGCCTCAACATGTGACCTTTGTTTGCTGAGGTTCCTCAAACCTCAGGTAGGTAGTCATCTTGATGATTTCTGGCCCCTGAATTCTTCACAGGAGGATTCCAAGTCCAGCGTTTCCTGTACAGTTCCTGGTGGATTTTGATCCAAAATGAATAAGACCCAATCCTTGACCTCAAAATTGCTGTTGGGTCAGTAGAGCTGCTGTCTCAGTCATCCCCACTTCTCCATCCATGGCTGGTGTGCTCTTTGCCCACTGCCTTGTGACCCTTAAATGGGGAAAAAAAACTCTAGCCAGACCGACATGGCCTATCTCAGGAGGAGGAGGGCATCTTCTTATGTGGACCCCCCTAAGTCACTCTTTTTCACAAAACAAATAAGAACAGACACACACATCAATGAAACACAATAGAGTGCCCAGAAATAAACCCACACATAAATGGACAATTAATTTACAATGAAGGAGTCAAGAACATACAACAGAGAAAGGACAACAACATTCAACATTCTCATCAATAAATGGTATGGGACCTCCTGGAAGTCCTAATCTCAGCACCAGGACCCAGCTCTATCCAACCGCCGGCAAACTCCAGTGCTGGGTGCCTCCAGCCAAACAACCAGTAAGACAGGAATAGAGTCCCACCCATTAAAAAAAAAAAAAAGAAAGAAACAACAAAAGAATATGTTACAGATGAAGGAGCAAGGTAAAAACCTATAAGACCAAATAAATGAAGACAAAATAGGCAACCAACCTGAAAAAGAATTCAGAGTAATGATAGTAAAGATGATCCAAAATCTCAGAAACAGAATGGAGAAAATACAAGAAACATTTAACAAGGATCTAGAAGAACTAAAGAGCAAACAAACAGTGATGAACAACACAATAACTAAATTAAAAATACTCTAGGGAAGACCTTAAAGATGGCGGAAGAGTAAGACGTGGACATCACCTTCCTCCCCACAAATACATCAGAAATGCATCTACATGTGGAACAACTTGTACAGAACACCTACTGAATGCTGACAGAAGACCTCAGAATTCCCAAAAGGCAAGAAACTCCCCATGTACCTGGGTAGGGCAAAAGAAAAAAGGAAAAACAGAGACAAAAGAATAGGGATGGGACCTGCATCTCTGGGAGGGAGCTGTGAAGGAGGAAAAGTTTCCACACATTAGGAAGCCCCTTCACTGGTGGAGACAGGAGTGGCAGAGGGAAGCTTCGGCGCCACGGAGGAGAGTGCAGCGACAGGGGTGCAGAGGTCAAAGTGGAGAGATTCCCGCACTGAGGATCGGTGCCGACCGGCACTCACCAGCCCGAGAGGCTTGTCTGCTCACCTGTGTCGGCTCACCTGCCGGGGTGGGTGGGGGCTGGGAGCTGAGGCTAGGGTTTGGAGGTCAGACCCCAGGGAGAGGACTGCGGTTGGCTGCGTGAACACAGCCTGAAGGGGGCTAGTGCGCCACACCTAGCTGGGAGGGAGTCCGGGAGAAAGTCTGTAACTGCCTAAGAGGCAAGAGACCATTGTTTCTGGGTGAGCAAGGAGAGGGGATTCAGAGCACCACCTAAATGAGCTCCAGAGACGGGCGCGAGCCGCGGCTATCAGTGCGGACACCAGAAACGGGCATGAAATGCTAAGGCTGCTGCTGCAGCCACCAAGAAGCCTGTGTGCAAGCACAGGTCACCATCCACACCTCCTCTCCCAGGAGCCTGTGCAGCCCACCACTGCCAGGGTCCCGTGATCCAGGGACAACTTCCCGGGAGAACACACAGCACACCTCATGGTGTTGCAACGTCACACCAGCCTCTGCTGCCACAGGCTCACCCTGCATTCTGTACCCCTCCCTCTCCTGGCCTGAGTGAGCCAGAGCCCCCTAATCAGCTGCTCCTTTAACACCATCCTGTCTGAGTGGGAACAGATGCCCTCTGGAGACCTACACGCAGAGACAGGACCAATCCAAAGTTGAACCCCAAGAGCTATGCGAACAAAGAAGAGAAAAGGAAATCTCTCCCAGCAGCCTCAGGAGCAGCGGATTAAATCTCCACAATCAACCTGATGTCCCCTGCATCTGTGGAATACCTGAATAGACAACGAATCATCCCAAATTGAGGCGGTGGACATTGGGAGCAAAGATATATATATTTTTTTCCTTTTTCTCTTTTTGTGAGTGTGTTTGTGTATGGTTCTGTGTGTGATTTTGACAGTATAGCTTTGCTTTCACCATTTGTCCTAGGGTTCTGTCTGTCTGTCTTTTTTGTTTTTTTAGTATAGTTTTTAGTGCTTGTTGTCATTGGTGGATTTCTTTTTTGGTTTGGTTGCTCTCTTCTTTCTTTCTTTCTTTTTTTATTACTTTTTAATTTTTTTATTTTTCAATAATTATTTTTTATTTTAATAACTTTATTTTATTTTATTTTTCTTTCTTTCTTTTTTTCTCCCATTTATTATAGCCGTGTGGATGACAGGGTCCTTGTGCTATGGCAGGGTATCAGGCCTGGGCCTCTGAGGTGGGAGAGACGAGTTCAGGACACTGGCCCACCACAGACCTCCCAGCTCCATGTAATATCAAATGGTGAGAATCTGCCATGGATCTCCATCTCAACGCCAAGACCCAGCTCCACGCAACGACCAGCAAGCTACAGTGTTAGACACCCTATGCCAAACAACTAGCAAGAGAGGAACACACCCGACCCTCTGGAAGAAAGGCTGCCTAAAATCATAATAAGGTCACAGGCACCCCAAAACACACCACCAGACACGCACCTGCCCACCAGAAAGACAAGATCCCGCCTCATCCACCAAAACACAGGCAGTACTCTCCTCCACCAGGAAGCAAACGCAGCCCACTGACCAACCTTAGCCACTGGGGGAAGACACCAAACACAACGGGAACTATGAACTTGTAGCCTACAAAAAGGAGACCACAAAATCAGTAGGTCAAGCAAAATGAGAAGACAGAGAAACACACAGTAGATGAAGGAACAAGGTCAAAAACCACCAGACCAAACAAATGAAGAGGAAAGAGGCAGTCTACCTGAGAAAGAATTCAGAGTAATGATAGTAAAGACAATACAAAATCTTGGAAATAGAATGGAGAAAATATAAGAAACGTTTAACAAGGACTGAGAAGAAAAAAATAGCAAACAAACAATGATGAACAACACAAGAAGTGAAGTTAAAAATTCTCTGGAAGGAATCAATAGCAGAATAATTGAGGCAGAAGAACGGATAAGTGACCTGGAAGATAAAATAGTGAAAATAAATACAGCAGACCAGAATAAAGAAAAAAGAATGTAAACAATTGAGGACAGTCTCAGACACCACTGAGACATTAAACACACCAACATTCAAATTATAGGGGTCCCAGAAGAAGAAGAGAAAAAGAAAGGGACTGAGAAAATATTTGAAGAGATTATAGTTGAAAACTTCCCTAATATGGGAAAGGAAATAGTTAATCAAGTCCAGGAAGCACATAGAGTCCCATACAGGATAAATCCAAGGAGAAGCACACCAAGACACATATTAATCAAACTATCAAAAATTAAATACAAAGAAAAATTACTAAAAGCAGCAAGGGAAAAACAACAAATAACATACAAGGGAATCCCCATAAGGTTAACAGCTGATCTTTCAGCAGAAACTCTGAAATCCAGAAGGGAGTGGCAGGACATATTTAAAGTGATGAAAGGGAAAAACCTACAACCAAGATTACTCTACTCAGCAGGGATCTCATTCAGGTTTGACGGAGAAATTAAAAACTTTACAGACAAGCAAAAGCTAAAAGAATTCAGCACCACCAAACCAGCTTTACAACAAAAGCTAAAGGAACTTCTCTAGGCAGGAAACACAAAAGAAGGAAAAGACCAACAATAACAAACACAAAACAATTAAGAAAATGGTAATAGGAACATACATAACGATAACTACCTTAAATGTAAATGGATTAAATGCTCCAACCAAAAGACACAGACTGGCTGAATGGATACAAAACAAGAACCATATATAGGCTGTCTACAAGAGACCCACTTCAGACCTAGGGACACATACAGACTGAAAGTGAGGGGATGGAAAAAGATATTCCATGCAAATGGAAATGAAAAGAAAGCTGGGGTAGCAATTCTCATATCAGACAAAATAGACTTTAAAATAAAGACTATTACAAGACACAAAGAAGGACACTTCATAATGATCAAGGGATCAATCCAACAAGAAGATATAACAATTGTAAATATTTAGGCACCCAATATAGGAGCACTGTAATACATAAGGCAAATGCTAACAGCCATAGAAGGGGAAATCGACAGTAACAAAATCAGAGTAGGGGACTTTAACACCCCACTTTCACCAAAGGACAGATCATCCAAAATGAAAATAAATAAGGAAACACAAGCTGTAAATGATATATTAAACAAGATGGACTTATTTGATATTTATAGGACGTTCCATCCAAAAACAACAGAATACACTTTCTTCTCAAGTGCTCATGGAACGTTCTCCAGGATACATCATACCTTGGGTCACAAATCAAGCCTTGGTAAATTTAAGAAAATTGAAATTGTATCAAGTATCTATTCTGACCACAGTGCTATGAGACTAGATATGAATTATAGGAAAATATCTGTAAAAAATACAAACACATGGAGGCTGGACAATACACTACTTAATAAACAAGATATCACTGAAGAAATCAAGAGGAAATCAAAAAATACCTAAAACAAATGACAATGAAAAGATGACGACGCAAAACCTATGGGATACATAAAAAGCAGTTCTAAGACAGAAGTTTATAGCAATACAATCCTAACTTAAGAAACAAGAAACATCTCAAATAAGCCACCTAACCTTACGCTTAAAGCAATTAGAGAAAGAAGAACCCAAAAGACACCAAACTTAGCAGGAAAGAAATAATAAAGAGCAGACCAGAAATAAATGAAAAAGAAATGAAGGAAACAATAGCAAAGATCAATAAAACTAAAAGCTGCTTCTTTGAGAAGATAAACAAAATTGATAAACCATTAGCCAGGCTCATCAAGAAAAAAGGGAGAAGACTCAGATCAATGGAATTGGATATGAAAAAGGAGAAGTAACAACTGACACTGCAGAAATACAATGGATCATGAGATATTCCTACAAGCAACTATATGTCAATAAAATGGACAACCTGGAAGAAATGGACAAATTCTGAGAAAAGCACAACCTTCTGAGACTGAACCAGGAAGAAATAGAAAATATAAACAGACCAATCAAAAGCACTGAAGTTGAAACTGTGATTAAAAATCTTCCAACAAACAAAAGCCCAGGACCAGATGGCTTCACAGGCGAATTCTATCAAACATTTAGAGGAGAGCTAACACCTACCCTTCTCAAACTCTTCCAAAACATAGCAGAGGGAGGAACACTCCCAAATTCATTCTATTAAGCCACCATCACCCTGATACCAAAACCAGACAAAGATGTCACAAAGAAACTACTGGCCAATAACACTGATGAACATGGATACAAAAATCCTCAACAAAATACGAGCAAACAGAATCCAACAGCACATTAAAAGTAACATACACCATGATCAAGTGGTGTTTATCCCAGGAATGCAAGGATTCTTCAATATATGCAAATCAATCAATGTGATACACCATATTTACAAATTGAAGGAGAAAAACCATATGATCATCTCAAGAGATGCAGATAAAGCTTTCCACAAAATTCAACACCCATTTATGATAAAAACTCTCCAGAATGTAGGCATAGAGGGAACCTACCTCAACATAATAAAGGCCATATACGACAAACCCACAGACAACATTGTCCTCAATGGTGAAAAACTGAAACCATTTCCACTAAGTTCAGGAACAAGACAAGGTTGCCCACACTCACCACTATTATCCAACATTGTTTTGGATATTTTAGCCACAGCAATCAGAGAATAAAAAGAAATAAAAGGAATCCAAATCAGAAAAGAAGAAGTAAAGTTGTCACTGCTTGCAGATGACATCATACTATACATAGAGAATCCTAAAGATGCTACCAGAAAACCACTAGAGCTAATCAATGAATTTGGTGGAGTAGCAGGATACAAAATTAATGCACAGATATCTCTTGCATTCCTATACACTAATGATGAAAAATCTGAAAGAGAAATTAAGGAAACACTCCCATTTACCATTGCAACAAAAAGAATAAAACACCTAGGAATAAACCTACCTAAGGAGAGAAAAGATCTGTATGCAGAAACTGTAAGACACAATGAAAGAAATTAAAGATGATACCAACAGATGGAGAGATATACCATGTTCTTGGGTTGGAAAAATCAACATTGAAAAACTGACTATACTACCCAAAGCAATGTACAGATTCAATGCAATCCCTATCAAACTACCAATGACATTTTTCACAGAACTAGAACAAAAAATTTCACAATTTGTATGGAAATACAAAAGACCCCCAATAGCCAAAGCAAACTTGAGAAAGAAAAACAGAGCTGGAGGAATTAGGCTCTCTGACTTCAGACTGTACTACAATGCTACAGTAATCAAGACAGTATGGTTCTGGCACAGAAACAGAAATATAGATCAGTGGAACAGGATGGAAAGCCAGAGATAAACCCAAACACACATGGTCACCTTATTTTTGATAAAGGAGGCAAGAATATACAATGGGAAAAAGACAGCCTCTTCAATAAGTGGAGCTGGGAAAACTGGACAGCTACATGTTAAAGAATGAAATTAGAACACTTCCTAACACCATACACAGAAATAAATTCAAAATGGATTCAAGCCCTAAATGTAAGGCCAGACACTATAAAACTCTTAGAGGAAGACATCGGCATAACACTCTATGACATAAATCAGAGCAAGATCCTTTTTGACCCACCTCCTAGAGAAATGGAAATAAAAACAAAAATTAAAAAATGGGACCTAATGAAACTTAAAAGCTTTTGCACGGCAAAGGAAATCATAAACATGACAGAAATACAACCTCAGAATGGGAGAAAATAGTTGCAAATGAAGCAACTGACAAAGGATTAATTTGCAAAATTTGCAAGCAGCTCATGCAGCTCAATATCAAAAAAACAAACAATTCAATCCAAAAATGGGCAGAAGACTTAAATAGACATTTCTCCAAAGAAGTTGTACAGATTGCCAACAAACACATGAAAGGATGCTCAACATCACTAATCATTAGAGAAATGCAAATCAAAACTACAATGAGGTATCACCTCACAACAGTCAGAATGGCCATCATCAAAAAATCTACAAACAATAAATGCTGGAGAGAGTGTGGAGAGAAAGGAATCCTCTTGCACTGTTGGTGGGAATGTAAATTGATACAGCCACTACGGAGAACATTATGGAGGTTCCTTAAAAAACTACAAATAGAACTTCCCTATGACCCAGCAATTCCAGTACTGGGCATATACCCTGAGAAAACCATAATCCAAAAAGAGTCATGTACCACAATGTTCATTACAGCACTATTTACAATAGCCAGGACATGGAAGCAACCTAAGTGTCCATCGACAGATGAATGGATGAAGAAGATGTGGCACAGATACACAATGGAATATTGCTCAGCCGTGAAGAAAAACGAAATTGAGTTATTTATAGTGGGGTGGATGGACCTAGAGTCTGTCATACAGAGTGAAGTAAGTCAGAAAGAGAAAAACAAATACCGTATGCTAACACATATATATGGAATCTAAAAAAAAAATTAGTTCTGAAGAACCTTGGGGCAGGCCAGGAATAAAGACGCAGATGTAGAGAATGGACTTGAGGACACGGGGAGGGGGAAGGGTAAGCTGGGTCGAAGTGTGAGAGTAGCATTGACATATATACACTAAGAAATGTAAAATAGCTAGTGGGAAGCAGCCGCATAGCACAGGGATATCAGCTCGGTGCTCTGTGACCACCTAGAGGGGTGGATAGGGAGGGTGGACAGAGACGCAAGAGGGAGGGGATATAGGGATATATGTATGCATATAGCTGATTCACTTTGTTATACAGCAGAAACTAACAACATTGTAAAGCAATTATCCTCCAATAAAGATGTTAAAAACAAATAAATAAATAAATCTTCTGGCGAAAACTGGACAGTCACATGCAAAACAATGAAACTAGACCACCATCTTAGAAACTGTCAATCGATGTCATCAATTATTTGTGTTGTGCCACACAGGAGCATGTATTTATTTGCCCTGACACTGTTTATAAAGTGGAGGAACATCCCTAGAGAAAAGTCTGAGTTCAAACCCAATAAGATTAATATTGCACTGAGTACTGAGTTTGTCTTTGATACTCTAACATGAGGAAGTCAAAACAATCTCTGAAAAGAACCTTTCTACAGGCTTCTTGAAGCTGCACTGGCTGCTTCAAAGACAAGAAAATCAATCCTGAACTCAATCTTTCAATTTATTTTCATGGCTACTGTTTTCAAAAGGAGAATGCAATTAAAACTAATGCTGTCTTAGTTCACTTTCCTGAAAATTAACATTGATCAGATTCTACGTGAAGGGTCTGTAACATCTCTTCTGTAATTATTGTAAAATATATTAACAGGGATCTGTGTACTGTAAAACAAAGTGTTCTGTGTCTGCAGGACAAGAGTCTGAGTTCTGGCACTAGCTCTTCCATTTACCAACTATGTGACTTGTGGAAAATCATTTCTTCTAGTTGACCCTTTGTCTCCCTTGTAAAATGGGTACATTACTACCTAACAGTATTGATTAAGGGTCACTCAGGTCTTGCATGTTAAAGGCAAAAATTGCAATACACTTATACTAAACTATTATGATTACTACTCAAGTTCTTACAAAATATAATTAACACAAACCACACAAATCAGAATCACTGGGACTCAACACAAATATGTTATAATGCTTATCGTCATTATGCTATGAAATAAACGTCAGAGTACTCCAAGGGATAAATAGCTTATAGCTTCTTACATTATAAGAAAGGTTATTTCTTTCATTTTTAGATGACAGCCAAAGAAAGAGGAATGAAACATCTGAGACTCACTACCTAACACTAAATTTATTAAATAATTATACCTCCAAATGATTCAAAATGATCAGAAACTGAGATATGGTACACATACTTTTGTCTTCTTTTCAAATGCAGCTTACTTTGCTAATGTACTGATAGAATATCAAACCAGCCTTACTGTTTGTCATAAGTATTCTCTAGACTTCATTTTTATCCTCAACAATTTCTCTGATGTCTCAACATACTGTTATATAGGAAATGCTTCACTGCTGCTAATTTTAATTTAGCCCTTGCCAAAACCTGTTAGCTATGAACTCTGACACTTTTTTCTGAACTTCTAAATTTCAGTTCAGATGGCATTTTTAATGGGATAGGGAGGGTGGGAGGGAGACCCAAGAGGGAGGAGATATATGGATATATGTATAGATATAGCTTATTCACTTTGTTATACAGCAGAAACTAACACACCATTGTAAAGCAATTATATTCCAATGAAGATGTTAAAAAAAATTCTATTGCTATAGTATAAATCTGCCTTCAACAACCCAAGTACTGGATTAATTGGAGCTATACAATAAAGGATGTGCTGTGCATAGGGAGT
This sequence comes from Monodon monoceros, assembly GCF_005190385.1. Classification (NCBI taxonomy): domain Eukaryota; kingdom Metazoa; phylum Chordata; class Mammalia; order Artiodactyla; family Monodontidae; genus Monodon; species Monodon monoceros. Next base: position 120,347,813 of record NW_021703774.1, read on the forward strand.
AAATAATACTTAGACAGACGCATAAAAATGTCAGGCTTCATTTTTATTAGCCATCATAGAGTCATGAATTTCACAACACTATAAAACTTGGTCCTTCTTCCAGCTCCGACTGGGCTAAACCACATGCTCACCCTTTATTTCAGATCATGAAGCTGATAACATTTATATCCAGATCTATGCCAGAGAATATAAAATTTTCCTGAAGTTGGGAGGAAGCCATCTGTTACCCCGTTAGAAGGGCTGGACCAGCTGCATGCTCATAATTGTCATCTGTAATTGCTAGATGGAAGGGAAATGAGAAATTACCTTTTTGACAGAGGAATGAAACTTCAACAGGATCCTGTTTTGTTGGCTCAGAAAGTTACTATTTCAGAGGTTAACATTTCTTGGGATTACCTAGAACAAAAAGGAAAATACAATCAAGGATGCAAAGATATCCTTAAGAAAACAAGCCCAAGTTCCTTTTGACAAACATTTCTTTACCCTCTTCTTCCTCTAAATAGCTAAGATAAATGTTGTTCATTCCACATTCAACAAATATTTATTGATCAACTTGTAAGTTTCTTTCATTCTTCAAGGCACAAGTAGAAGTGGATAAGGCTCAGTCGCTACATTCAAGGAGCACAATGTCTTTAGGAAAGAAAAATGTATAACCAAGCAATCAGAAAACAATAGGATACTATAGAAAAGGCTTTCTGAATGCTATTGGAGCACAGAAGCTTCAGTGATTTACGTTGCTAGTACTTCAATAAATATTTCAGAGGAAGCAACACTTAGCCTGAGTCTTGAAGGTTAGATAAAAGACAAGGAGATGCTATTCTAGAAAAAGAAATTGATATGCCAAAACACAGACTATGAAAATGCATAATACCTTTAGGAAATAACAAGTAATTACAGTTGACCCTTGAACAACACAGGTTTGAACTGTGCAGATCCACTTATACGCCGATTTCTCTTCCATAGTAAATACTACAATACTACAAAATCCACGATTAGTTGAATCCGTGGATGTGGATCCATGGATAGGGAGGAACTGGGTTTGTATGGAGGGCCAACTGTAAATTATCCACAGATTTTTGATTGCAGGGAGGACTGGTGCCCCTAACTCCCTCCTTGTTCAAGGGTCAAATGTAATTATATTTGTCTGGATGAGTTTTCATAGAAGAGATTATTGACTTTCACCTCTCTGAAGAGACCAGCAAAATAACCTGTTTGATCAAACAAAGACAAGTTTACTGTTTACTGCCGGAAGTGGGGGGCCAATTAAGACCTTGACAGAATCTTAGTAGTATGTTGGAAGGGGGAGTCAAAGTGACATTTGTAAGGTTTGGGGGTGTAGTTTAAGGCATGCCTTTTAATAAGGGGTCTGACTGATACTGAACAAGGTTGACAATGTAATAGTGTAAGATTAATATATAAAGTAAGGGGGAGACTTTGAAGACAGTCTTTGAAGAGTAAACAAACATTTGATGAGCCCAACTGAGTAATCTATTATTCTGAGAAGAGGTTATATACCTAATGAAAATAAATCTATTGTTCAGATCAGTAAATTCAAGAGGTTCTGAAATAAAACAATAGTTATTTTCAACTTCATATTCTTGGGCAAATGTTTCCTGGAATAACAAAGTTAGATTAATGCAGAAGTTGTAAAGTAAAATCCTGTTAATGTACAATAGATTGTGAGCTGCATGGAAGTAAATTGTTTCAGTATCAATAAGCAGATGAAGTTTGAAATAGAACTTGGGGCTGCATTGTGACAATCCTTATATGCCATCTTGAAGAATTTGAAATGGGCAAAGAAAGGAGAGGGAGCAGTCTAGACCCCATGTTAAAATGCTTTGCAAAAACTGAAACACTTGGACTTCCCTCGTGGCGCAGTGGTTAAGAATCCACCTGCCAATGCAGGGGGCACGGGTTTGAGCCCTGGTCCGGGAAGATCCCACATGCCACAGAGCAACTAAGCCCGTGCGCCACAACTACTGAGCCCGTGTGCCACAACTACTGAAGCCCACGTGCCTAGAGCCTGCGCTTTGTGACAAGAGAAGCCACTGCAATGAGAAGCCCATACACCGCAACAAAGAGTAGCCCCCGCTCGCCACAACTAGAGAAAGTCTGCGTGCAGCAACGAAGACCCAACGCAGCCAAAAAAACAAAATCAAAAACAAAAAAACCCGGAAACATTTAATTCTTATAGCAATCCTGTAAGACAGATATTATTATCTCCACATTCCAGATAATAGCGAGACTTACAGAAATTGTACTTGAAAAGTAATCCTTGCCCAATGTCTTTTAAAGAATTCATGGAGCCAGATTTCAAATCTATTCCAGTTGACTACAAAATCATTTTGCTCTTTCCTTTACACAATGCTGCTTCCAGTAGATTGTAAGGTAGGGATGCAAAACGAAAAGATTTCTCTGTAGAGATGACTATTTAAAGGGTGGATCCATGGACTACCTGGCTGCTTATGAGAAATGCAGACTGTTCACCCTCACCCCAGAACTACTGAATCAAAATCTGCTAACAGGTGATTGCTATGCATATGGGCATTTGAGAAGTGCTGTTTTAGAGGACTCTGCAGAGTTCTTGAGTTGCCATCGCCATGACAGTAACTCATGTTACACAATGGAATTTTCTGCAGCCCTCCAGCTTGCAGTCCTGTCCTTTTTTCCCCGTATCTTCCTCAACTGTGATAAGAAACAAAAGTAACAGAAACTTTGTTAGCATAATACCCTATAAAAACTGCTATGGAAGTGCAGCCAACAGAGTGAGAGAAATATTGCCTTCCTTGTACATGTTCCTTAAGACTAAAAAACGTGCGTCTGCTCCTAGTTGGACAGTAAGGATCTGGAGCTCATCTCCAGGGCAGAACTGAGACTGTGGATTAGGTGATAAGGGAAGGGGCAGAAGGGTAGAAAAGACCAAAGGAAAGATGGGAAGAAGAGGAGAAGGGGGGAGAACAGGGATGGAGACCAGAATTCCAAGAGATTACTAGCTACCCACAAAGAGGCATTACTATGGACTTTTTGGGAAAACAAATATTTTATCATCTGAATCCATCTGTGCTGGCAATCATAAGATCATATACTTTCCCTTCTGATAATCATCTGTATCTGCACTGTAACAAAATATTTTTTGCCACTTTCACATGGAGAACTCATAGAAATGGGACCCAAAAAGTGGCCAAAGCATGGAGTATTACTCAACCATTAAAAAGAATGAAATAATGCCATTTGTCGCAACATGGATGGACCCGGAGATTGTCGTACTAAGTGAAGTAAGTCAGACAGAGAAAGACAAATATCATATGATATCGCTTATATGTGGAATCAAAAAAAATGATACAACTAGGGGCTACCCTGGTGGTGCAGTGTTTGAGAGTCTGCCTGCCGATGCAGGGGACACGGGTTCGTGCCCCGGTCCGGGAAGATCCCACATGCCGCAGAGCGGCTGGGCCCGTGAGCCATGGCCGCTGAGCCTGCTCATCCGGAGCCTGTGCTCCGCAACGGGAGAGGCCACAACAGTGAGAGACCCGCGTACCACAAAAAAAAAAAAAAAAAAGATACAACTTATTTACAAAACAGAAATAGACTCACAGACTTAGAAAACAAACTTATGGTTACCAAACGGGAAAGGTGGAGGGGAGGGATAAATTGAGAGTTTGGGACTGACAAATACACACTACTATATTTAAAATAGACAGCCAACAAGGACCTACTATATAGCACAGGGAACTCTGCTCAATATTCTGTAATAACCTAAATGGGAAACAAATTTGATAAAGAATAGATACATGTATATGTACAACTGAATCACTTTGCTGTACACCTGAAACCAACACAACATTGTTAATCAACTACACCTCAATATCAAATAAAAATTTAAAAAATAAAATAAGAATAAAAAAGTGGCCAAAGCAGGCATAGTTTTTCACTCTGTTTTCTCTGGGAGTCTGAATAATGATAACTGACACTTGTATAGTGCGTGACAGTTTACAAAGGCTTTTCTCACACTTTATTACACTGTTTTTATATCTTACAGCTAAGAAAATGGATATTCAAAGACAATAAGCATCCTTCCCAAACTTTCTGTACCCAAGAGTTAAGTGCCATGCCTTCTAACTCCAAACCCCCGTTCTTTCTACTACTCCAATGCCAATATTACATCATAGCTAGTCTCTGTCCCCCTTCACCTCTCCTTCCTCCCCCTCCCCTTCTCCCTCTCTCTCCCTCTCTCCTCCTTGTGGTTTGGATATTTTTAAAGCTAAAGGAAAATAAAAATGAAGCAGCTGTTTCTAACCAACCTATTACATTAGTTTACCTTTTTATTTTCATTGTTTTCTTTATGGGAACAAAATGCTTATCATTCCTCCGTCACCAATTTTTGTAAATTTAACATTATTAGTGCCTCCCATCACAAATTATAGATACTGCCATTAGTCCTACTGACACTAAATAGGACTGGTTGACTGACTGCAGGTCTCAAAATAAACTAGGTCTTATTTTTTACTTTTTATTATTATCACATACCAGCATTATTTGTTAAGGCCATAATCAGGAGCTAATGTTTGGCACTGAGAAAAAACATCCATGCACATCTCTCTGAGCACTTTGAAATATATTGCCAACAATAACAAAAAGGTTATTCAAGAAAAAAATGTTTTCCTGCTTAGGAAACTTTTCTTTGATATATAAGGTATTGATTACTTATCCAGCTACAGAGCTTGAGGCAAACTTACCACTGAAATAGCTATAATAAAGTAATCCATAGAACTAATTTTGGCAATGGTAAAAAAATATATATATGGGTAATAATCTACATAGAGATTTTTAAAGAAAACCCTTGTGGGATTATCATCATCACTCCCTTTTTCAGTACCAATGTGTTGTTGAAGAGAGCAAACATTTGACTTCCTCTATGGTTGTTTTAGTTTAATATAGAAGCACATTTATACAAAAATAAACTCAATAGTTTTACACTGATGCTCAAGCTTACAGATTGTACTTTACCTGCCTCTTTAAACTATTTACCGAAAATTTAAAGCAGTGGTATTGATTCCTAAGTAAGAAATATGTGGATCCCCTTATCTATGTCTTTTTAAAAAATAATTTATCAGAATGAAATGAAAAGGCATTTTAGCAATTTTCCAGAATAAATGCCTACACTCAAGTAAGGTTCCAATAAATATCGTTAATTCCTAGAGAAACTACATGAATGGGGTACTTAAGCTGAAGAGATTGCCTTCAAAAATTGTATTTTGTTCATAAAATTGTCATAAATAGTATGACAGAGTGAAGTTATCCATGAATGAAAGAAGAAACTATGTCTTGTTTATTTTTGCACTTACAGAGTAGTACCTGGTTTAGATAGGATATTTAATATACATTAGACTGAACTGAATAAATACTGATATACTGAGCTCTATTTTTTTCCAACATACCCAGAAGATCAGAAACAACTAAACATGAAATAGTCACTAGTGTGCGCAAGTAGACACACACACACACACACACACTCAGACACCTGACTCTCTCTTGATTTTCTAGCCCTACACTTGCTTTCCATGGCTAGACAAGAGCTTTCCCAGCCACCGTGTAGCCTGACTCTAATCAAAGTGAAGTCAAGATGGAGATATTGGCCACGCTCTGAAAGTAATGCCCCTTTTGTTCCTGTTTCAACCCTTTTCTCAGGCCCTGTAGAATTACCCAAGGATTAAACTCATGAGCTATCTTTTTTCTCTTCTGGTAATTTTAAAGATCTTTCTCAGGCCCTGTAGAATTACCCAAGGATTAAACTCATGAGCTATCTTTTTTCTCTTCTGGTAATTTTAAAGATCTTTCTCATTGTCTTTGATATTCTGCCATTTCACTGTGATATCCCTGGGTGATTGTTTTTAATCTTACTCTACACTCAGTGAGATTTTTCAATTTCATAGCTTGAATATTTCTTGTAGAAAATGTTAAACATTTGCTTAAACAACAGAAATTTATTGTCTCACAGCTCTGGAAGCTAGAAGTCTGACACCAAGGTGTCAGCAGAGTCAGGTCCTTCTGAGGGCAGAGAGGGAGAATCTGTCTCATGCCTCTCTCTTAGCTTCCAGTGGTTTGCTGGTGATCGTTGATGTTCCTTGGCTTGCTCTGCATCACCTCAGTCTCTGCCTTCATCTTCACACGGCATTCTCCCTGTGCGTGTCTGTGTGCAAACTTCCCCTTCTTATAAGTACACCAGTTTTATTGAATTAGGAGACCACCCTAATCCAGTGTGACCTCATTTTAATTAATTACGTATGCAATGGTCCTATTTCCAAATAAGGTAACATTCTGATATAATAGTGGTTAGGACTTCAACATATAAATTTGGGGCAGTGGGGCGCACACAGCTCAACCCAAATTCAACCCACAATAGAAACCAACAGTGTCTTCTGTGCCATCCTTAATCTGGTGTCCATGTCTCCAGTCTCTGACCTCTCCAGTCTTCAGAGTACAGAACCTAGATCTCATGCCTGCACCCTCCCTGTAAGGAAGGCTAGACATAAAGTGTGTGAAGTTTACCTCAGGAAGGTGAGATTAAAGTGTGAGATCCTAATAGAATGTAGGGAGGGTGTTCAAAACTATGAGGATCCACAATTCACAGATATATGTCAAACCTACATTTTAATTCTGGCCCTACTCCTTCCTGATCTTGATTTATTTAATTTCCCTGATATTCAGTTTTCTCCTTTTTAAAATGGGGCTTTGGGTGGGCTAAATGTTAAGGACTTAGCTGTGTATGCCATTATACAGGTGTTCCATAAATGCTTCGGTCCTCCTATTTCCTTTCCACTCCACTGAACCCTCAAAATTCTTTATTTCTTCTATGGTCTCCACCACATTCTGTTGTGTGTTTATGGTTGCTTTTCATATTTCTCCAATTTTATTGTAAGTTTCATGAGCCAGTGACAATGTTCTAGACCAGAGTTTTTCAAATCACTTATGATGAACAGCCATTTGTATGTATATACAATCTGTCCCAGACCAATATTTTTGTAAAATATAATAAAAATAGGTTACCAGAAATTTAAAAAGAGATATAGAAAACACAAGTCCTAATTTTATTATTATATACAACAAACATACAATTACTCTTTCAAAATGCTTTAAAGGTTTCGAAATGCTTACTTTCATTTTCTGTACTTAACCCATTACAGACCAGTAACCAATAGTTCACTGCCTAGCACTAGTCTATGGACCACACTTTGATTGGCATGTCCTAGACCTTTGCTCGTCAGAATGAGGCCCCAGCACCAGCAGTTTTGGCCTCACCTATGAGCTTGGTAGAAATGCAGAATAACAGCCCTCATCTCAGGTCTATTGAATCAGAACTTGTACATTGAGGTTTGAGAAGCTCTCCTGGATCATTCCGACTCCCTTGCATTATTGAGCTCCAAGTTTTTCATAAAGCAAGCGCTCAATCTAAAATCTATTAAAATTGTTTGAGAGTGGAGACTCCCCAGAGAGACTCAATATGTGACTTTTAGTGCATCTGGCAGGGGATTTTCATTTTATTGGGATCCTGTAACTATTTGTTGATTAATAATTGAACAGTTTTTATAGTTCTACCCCCATGACTAAAACCATACATTTTTATAGAAATAGATGATTTCATATATACTTTTTTTGTGAGGTACACGGGCCTCTCACTGTTGTGGCCTCTCCCGTTGCAGAGCACAGGCTCTGGACGCACAGGCTCAGCAGTCATGGCTCACGGGTCCAGCCGCTCCGCGGCATGTGGGATCTTCCTGGACCAGGGCACGAACCTGTGTCCCCTGCATCGGCAGGCGGACTCTCAACTACTGCGCCACCAGGGAAGACTTGATTTCGTATTTTTAAAGCACAGTAGTATTACCATTTATATTCTTAACGTATGTGTATGGAGTGTGTGTGTGTGTGTCTCTCAGCCTGTGAAGTATGTAAACAAGGAACATAATTCTAACAGTGGGCAGTTTGCTGTTTGTGTTTCATTAAGTCAAGATTAAGATTAATAGAGATAGATTTCAAAACTGCAGTATAAATTATAGTGAAAGAGGATCAGCTTTGAAGTCAGAAGTTTCTGCATCTGAATCCTGGGTCTTTGTCCATTATTTAGTTCCTTTCTTTAGTCAAGATTCCTCATTTGTAAAATGGAATTAGTATTCTGATTCTATAGGATTGATGTAAGGTTAAAATAATTCATATTAGGCACCAATATGATGCCTCTTATAATTTTAGTACCCAATAAACTTTGTACTTCTGAAAAGAGAGAAATTAGCTTAAGGTTTTTATTCAGTTTTTAATGAGGCTGTTGGAAGAACTGAAATACATACAATGAAATTAATGACTATAAAGTATATAAAACAACTTCAGGGCTTCCCTGGTGGCGCAGTGGTTGAGAGTCTGCCTGTCGATGCAGGGGACACGGGTTCATGCCCCGGTCCGGGAAGATCCCACATGCCGCGGAGCGGCTGGGCACGTGAGCCATGGCCGCTGAGCCTGCGTGTCCGGAGCCTGTGCTCCGCAAAGGGAGAGGCCACAACAGTGAGAGGCCCGCATACCGCAAAAACAAAAACAAAAAAACAACTTCAGAGTGAAAAAGAAATGCAGAAACTCAATATACAGGAGTTATTTCTTGAATTCTAGTAAGTTTAAAGTGTCTGTTGCTATGTGTCACAGTTGTAGGTGCTCAACATTTCTTTCTCTGTGGTAAAACCTTATATTCTGCCTAATATGAACGTGTCATGTGCCCATGGTACCTATTCACAGTACCTTGCTTGTAGAAGACACTTTGGAAATTTTTCTGGAAGAAATTGTGACCTCCTTGCTGTCAGGGACCATGTTTTATTCTCCTTAGTCTATGGTCCTCTCATCGGTTCCATATGGCAGAGCTTCCCGCCCAGTGTGCTGTCATGTCTTGGTGAGCCACGAATGGTTTACAAGTGTTCAGAGATCTTGACCTCTGGCGCTGCAGGGAGGCCAGGCAGGGCCTGGAAAGCTACAGCAGCCTCTCTCTGTTTATTCCAGAATCATAGTGTTCTGACATGAGAAAGGTTGGGAGATGTGCCTCTATCCTATCTTCTTTCCTAACTAGAATCATTGATATATGTCTCTCCCCTGTACAGAAAATCCTTTGAAATGGGACCTGAATTTTCCTCATCATTCTGTTACCTCCACTTCTTTCCTTCTAGCCAAGTACAAGGCACCTTTCTATGAATTTGGGTAAATTCTCCTCAATTACTTTTATGATAAACTTGACCCTTTTCTCTAACTAAATGTCTTTTCTTCCATTACTTTTTCTGATATATCATACCACAACTTGATGCCTCCCAGCATGGATACTACAATTATTGTACATAGTGCAATGTTAAATTTTTTCTGTGTTCAATTTAATCCTCAGAGAGAAAGCCTCATTTTGGTGTTTGTGTGACCTTAACATCCTTTCAATCTCATACTATTTTCCATCTTTAACAGCAGGAATACAGGACCTCAAGTGTTTTAGTAGGCAACAGTCTCTGACTAGAATTTAATAGCTTTGTTTCATCTTCATTGTATTTATTTTCAAGGTTTCTTTTTTTTAAACAAAAGATTAGCTTTTTCATTTAAAGTTTAGTAAATCAAGCTACTTTTCAATATATGCTCAGTTAAGTAGTAAGATTAGTTAAATGTTTTAAGTTCACGTACATAGCACACTTGAGGACATAGATACATAAATACATTTAAATTGTGTGCAAGTAACTGACATTTACAAAACACCAGTGTAGTAGAAAGGGCACTGAGTGTTCAATCTGAAGACCTATGATTGGGCAAGAGCCTTTTTTAAAAACAGTTTTTGGCTGCGCCGCAGGGCATACAGGATCTTAGTTCCCTGACTAGGGATCGAACCCACACGCCCTGCAGTGGAAGTGTGGAGTCTTGACCACTGGATCATCAGGGAAGTCCCTGGGCAACAGCTTTGTCAGTTGCTCAAGCAAAGTCCTTAAACTTCCTTAGACACAAGTCTTCCCCCTCATCTATAGAATAGGAATTATAGTTACTGCCTGAAACAGCATTTCTTATGAATTAAATGAAAATGTCTGTGAAAGAACTTAGTAAACTAAAAAGAGTTATATGAATGTTAGTTTATTATTTTTATGAATACATCATAATTGACATTTCATATTATAATTTATATTGCAATGTTCTAGGAGAGTCATACCTATTGCAAGATGCATGATATTGAGTGTATTAAATTTTAAGAACTTGGGAACAACATCAAAAATAAAAATTGTTTTTAAAGATATTATAGAATCTTGCAAATCTTGGTAACATTGGTATCAGGTTTATTTTCAAGGTTTCTTACATGCCACACTAGTTTTAGGGTCAGCTGAATACAACTAACAGAGACAATTGGAAACAAGCTGTACACATGAGTGGGGCCTCAAGAAACTGCAGGCAACTGGGTAACTCTATGGGCAAAGGGTGAAAGAAAACCAGTGGCTGGAAGAAAGCAGGCAGCACTCTGAGGAGAGGAGATTCCGGAAACTGTGTTCAGGGGCGGGCTGGCCTGCTTTGAGCCCCAACAATGTAACTAATCATGGGAACCTAAGGACAATGTTGGGAAGCAGGAAAGGAAGGGCACCCAGAGACTCGGTGGGACTCTCACTGGTAGAGAGCCAGGCTATGTGCTCTCAAGCAGCCTGCCAAAGTACACAGTCTACAGTAGACCAAGGCTTTGCAAAACTTGGAGGACACTGGCCTCCTAACGGTCCCAGTCCACATACTTCAAATAGAGAGTAGGAAAAAGGGGAAGATTTGGACTTTCTGGGAAAGTTTACAAGAGAAAGCCGTCTGGGCTCCCACAGGCTTGATTTCACAGCAGATGCATGATGGATTTGTGGAGCCTGGACACCAGAAAGGAGTATATATTTGAATCTCATAACAAACACTCTCTGTTAAATAGCTTATAGGACTTGTCAAATGGGGCTCTAAGTGAACAAAAATCATAGAAAGAAATATTATTATTTCTCACCTCCGCAAATCTGTAGTGACAAAGTTCCCTGACCTTCTTGAAGCTTGTGTGAAAGTTTTAGAACTTATAAATCCAAACAAGTTCCAATACATTATGCTACTAAATAGTCTATTTTTTAAGCTTGAATGGTCTCAGCCATGAATATTATTGTACTATCAATTATACCAGTAGTATCAATAGGACATTCCTCATACTTCAAGTTTATTGGCCAAGCAAATGGTTCTCAAAGTGTGGTCCAGGGACCCCAGGAAGTCATCAAGACCCACTCAGGGGATCTGTAATGTCAAAACTATCTTAATAATAACTCTAAATGTTATATTCCTTTCTCTCTCACTCTCTCATCAGTGATCAGTGATCAGTTGATTTTACAGAATCAACATGAAGTGTGATGATGTAACAAACTGAATGCAGAAGCAGCTATGAGAATCCAGCTATCTTCTATTAAGCCATCAAAGAGATTTGCACAAATGTTAAATAATACCACCCTCCGGGATAATTTTTTCAATGGAAAATATATTTTCCATTAAAAATATGTTATTTATGCTAATATCAGTTTATATGTAATCAGTTAACATGTAATGGGTTTATGATTATTTTCAAATGAAAATTGTCTCAATTTTAATTTTTAATATGGAACCCAGAAATAGATATATAACACACAAATCATAGATGTGTAACACACATAACACATACTTTGGGGTCCTCATAAAGGGGTTCTGAGGCCAAAAAGGTTGAGATCTACTGGACTAAGCTCTTAAGTTGCCAGGGCTAATTTTATCTGTGGTTTGGATTTTCTGGTACTGGCTTGAGGAAAGGTAACTCTATTAGCGATTTCAATTAGGTAGCAGCTGGGTTAACATTTGTGAATATGAGTGTAACTACAGAACACCCAGAGGAGAGTCCTTTTCTACCAGCTGCTGATTTGCTCTGCCCATCCTGAGCTCCAGAACCTTCACTGCAACTTATCCCTTTGGACTTAACTGTTAGCTATCAATCTATGACAACACTTGAGAAGTTTTTAGATCTGGGAGTTTAAAATAATAGCCAAAGTTTTGATTCGAAATGGCCAAACCTGTAGTATGGTATGGAAACTGGAAACAGCTCTCTCTACAATTGCAATAGGCCAAATTACACATATCACAAAGATTATGCAGTGGACTTCTGCCAATGACTTAAATCCTTTCTCATTAGAAACGAGTGAACACTTAGAAGGGAAGATCATGCAGTGGTGAAGAGTTCAGGCCCTAGAGTCAGGCAGAGCTGGGTTTGACTACCATGTCCCACACTTGTTAAGAGCATGGCCTTGGGAATGTTAGTTAGTTTTAATTTTAATTATTTCTGTAAGGCTCGGTTTCTTCATCTATAGAGTGAGAAATAGTAATAATAGTAATAAGAGCTTCACTTCATAGAGTGATTTGAAAATTAAATGAGACACATTCATGCACATTATTTCATTTAACCCTCATGGCAACTTTAAGACATAGATGCTACCATTTTTCCATTTGGCAGTCAGGGAAACTGACATTTAGAAAAGTCAAATAATTTTCCAGAGATCATACTACTATTAGCGGCAAAGCAGAGATTTGCTTTTGACTGCCCTAACTGTAAACAGCCATATCACTGTGTTTTCTTAACAGCAAAAGTTAGAAAATTGCAACCTTCTCTTTCTCTTGTTCACAGTCTTTAGCCCAACAACTAGCTTTGTGTGGAATACACACAAACTAGAGTTTCTTGTAACGCAGGGCAAGAAAACTTCAGTGGGCTCAGTATAGGAGAGAAAGGGAAGAGGTATTTTACAATTCCCCAAAATATGGGAACCAACAACCCCTCTTTTGCACACGCATATTCCACATGTTCCCTTTAATATGTTCTGGAATAGGGTTGAGTCTTTGTGACAGATACATGTAAATATTGACTTATATACTAAGTGATAAATGATAAATGACCTTAAGAAAGAAAAAAAAAAGTGATTTCCCCATAAAAAGCTCTCACTGAAACATTCTAGATGAAAGGGCTTGAAGCAATGCAGGCTCACTCTTAATACACCGCCAGGCCAACAGGCTGAGGACCAGACATCCTAGAGCTGGAATTTTCTGGGCCTTAATATTGCAATGGAGATACAGAGTAGCTATGAGTTCTTCCCAGATCTTGCTGTTTAAGAAGCAATTCTATTTGGAGCAATGTTGTTCCATTTATATACCAGACAAGTTTTAAAAAACTGATGCCTTTTTTGAAAAAAATGTTTATTGTAAATTCAGAATAACAGACTAGTGTTATACCGTTAATAGCTTATGAATCTATTTATATTAGGTGGCTGTGAATAGCCAGGGACCTTCTCCATTTCTGGACTGGCAATCTAAAATTATAAATAAATTTTTACATTTAATCTCTGTGGTTCCCACTTTTCTCTTAGCTGGATAACAGGAATTGCTTACAACTCAAATCATCTATTTCCTGGAGGTCTCCCCCTGTACTTCAGTTGTAAATGTGACAGCTGCATGAATTAGTGCTGAACCTGACTGGGTCATGCTTTAGACTTGAAGGAGGAGTTCAGAAATGTATTGTGGCCAGAACCCATGAGTCAGACTCTTCTTTAGCTCAGTAAACCATAGTTTTGATTTTATTCTTCCATTGGGATAGAGATAAGAAATCACATCTGTCCATGAAAAGTTGGTAGTTTATGTTCCCCTTGTTATTATTGAATAGATCAATATTTGGAGCTTTCATGTGCCTCTTTCTTATTTGGGTTACTTCTGCTCTTTGAATTACACTGAATTTATTCATGGGTCATAGGAGGCCAGTTGAAATAAGCTGCAGCTTCAGTTTTCCACCTTGCATTCTGAGGACAGCATAGTTCAGAGCTGTGGAAATGATAGGCTTATGCTCTGTATTTCTACAACACCTTTCCTCCAAGAGTAGAAAATGAGTCTGTATCTCTCTTTGACTTCACCTTTTAGAGGAAAGAGAAATGAGACATCATGGTTTTCCTAAGACTAGATTTTAGATTGTGACTTCACACTTTCTAGTTCATTCACATAGAATTTCTCCAGAGAAAAAATAATTATCAAGATGTTTTATTTATGTATAGGTCAAATATTCTCCAAGGTCAGACAACAACAACAAAAGTCCATCATGTTATAAGTAGAATTCACTCATGAGAAGACTTTTGGTACCCAGGCTATTTGACACAACAAAAAAGTAAATTCCTGTAGGGTTCTTTTGAATAATCACTTCCACTGCACACCAAATGCCCCATAAAAATGAGAACTTCAGCACTCTCATTCCCACAGTTTCAACTTGTCCTGATTCATTCCTCTGACATTGTCTTACTCTTGACACCCTACAGTTTCTAACCCTCCTATTTTCATCCACACCTCACTTTTCAGAATTGACCCTCAATACCATCTTCCCAGGTTCAGGCTTGCTGCCCCCTTGAAGATTATTTTAATTTTGATTCTTCCTCTAGCAATGCTTTCCTTGCCATTTTGAGTAAATCTTAATAAATATGTGTTTTACTTTCAACATTCCATTTATTTCAAAATTAATTTTATTGAAGCCAAAACAGTGGAATTAACTGTAATAATAAACTATTATACACACACACACACACACACACACACTTTAAGTTATAAGGAATGAAGTTTATTTTGGCAGATAGCGTTAAACAAAACTAAACTTGCATATATTAGTAACATAACTCAACATCCTTAATTTGGTGTAAGTGTGACACATTTTCTTGTTTTCCTGTGTTCTGCTAAATCACCATAACCTAAACTGCCTTATAAAACTGGTATGTTACAGTGTAACTTTATTCTTTTACTTATATTTGTTGATTCTAAACAAAACTTTTTATTAGCTTTTTCTATCTCTGGGTCTATGTCATCATCAATATCATCCAAGTATGGATCACCAGCATCCAATAAATCTGCTCCATTTTCTTCATCATCTGTGCTAAGTCTTCTCATCCAGATAAATCTTAATATTATTTTAAATAAATTATTATAACTAATTAAAATTAATTACTAACTACTTTAACTAAATCTCCCACTTCAATAGGGACCCAGCAGTCTCTCTTTTAAGACTATCCCTGTGAGTGGTAAGTCTTATTCAATGGGTTCCGGTTTTGAAACCAGCAAAACTTCGTACAAGAAGGAAAGGAGGAAAGAGAAAGAAAAGGAAATAAAGACCAAACATAAACTTATCATATAAGTGTCTTCTGAGCTAAAATTCCTTTGAGGTTCCCAGATAGCCAAAAAAATCAATCAATCAAAGGCTTAGCTTACAAATTCAGAGGTATCAGGGTAACTGCTGTCTGGTTTTGTTAATGAAATTTCAACTCTACAATCACCACTGGTATTTATTTCTAACTCACATTTTGTCAGGTACTGTTTCCGGACGTGTGGAAATGTAGGGCCAGTTGGGAAATTTTCCCAACTCCTCTCACTTCCTATCAGATCTTGGAAGCTCACAGCAGTAACTTTGGGCCTTACCCTAAGCCTCAATATTCTGTTCAGAGCCACAGTTCTTTTTAACTAAAGCAAAGGAAATTCTTTCTCAGGACCCATGGCTAGCAGTTGGTAGAGACCATGCTCTCAAGCATCAAGCTCTATCACTTCTTGTTAATAGAAAAGATTTTAGAAAAGTACAGACGTGAATTCCAATTTCAGACCTGAAATATGGGAACATTTCTTCATTTCTATCAAAATGCCTGACATTTAGTATGTGCCAAATATATATAATATACTCTGTCGGTCAGTAACTAAAGGACCAAGTACACTACCATTATGTTTTCAATGTCTTCTGTGTACAGGTTTTACTAGGCCAGTACATCATCCTTCTATAGAAACAGAAAAATCACTTCATTTTAGAGACAACTGAGCACTCCCAACCATGAAGGAGCCCAGAATTGAAGTGTATCACAGTTTCCACCAGAACATTCTATAGGGGCCAACTTAAATGGTAGTGCTTGTGCATTTCTTCAACAGATACTTCACTTATCTTACATTTTTATTAAATTAAAGAAGCATCATTTTTATCTTCTCTACAGGCAGGATGGAAAGTTTAGTTATCCCATCAAAATTACTCCTGGATGTGTTTTCTGCACTTCCAACTCATCCTTCATGGATTTAACTGATCTGAGATCAAAGGCTCAATACAAATTATAATTTTTTCAATGCTAAGTAATCCAAGGAAGGTTTCTTTCTAAACACATTATAAATCTGATTGTAATGCTGCCTCTCTGGAATCCATCTGACAGTAAGCAAAAACAGACTGAGAGGGAACTAGATTGCACAAGGGGAAGAAACACAAGCAAACCTTCATACTCCTCTGTTTCTATCTTCCTGTTTGAAAACTGCCAGTAAATGAGATGATTGAGTCAGAGTCTTAATAATCTAGCTCACATTTCCATCTATAATGACTTGACTATATCTGACAACCTCTGATTCAATAGGTTTTATTAGAAGAGAGAAGCTATTTGTGTAAGATGCCTTATTTTATTCTTCAAGTCATTATATATAAATAGAACAATGACAGCAGATGTTTCTGGGATCAGGTTTTCATGTGTGTTTGGGTTAAATAAACAATTCACTTCAAAGAGAGAGTCATCCTCCTTCTTTTATCCTCTTTAATATTTTGTACCTAACTTCCATAGTCATCCATAGAAGAGGTCACATTACAGAGAAAAAAACTTTTTTTCTTCTAGTTTTATTTTAATTTTTTAATAAATTTTAAAAATTTATTTATTTCTATTTTTGGCTGAGTTGGGTCTTTGTTGCAGTATGCCTCTCATTGCGATGGCTTCTCTTGTTGTGGGGCACAGGCTCTAGGTGCACGGGCTTCAGTAGTTGTGGCATGTGGGCTCAGTAGTTATGGCTTGTGGGCTCTAGAGCGCAGGCTCAGTTATGGCACCCAGGCTTAGCTGCTCTGCAGCATGTGGGATCTTCCCGGACCAGGGCTTGAACCTGTGATCCTTGCATTGGCAGGCGGATTCTTAACCACTGCACCACCAGGGAAGTCCTCTTCTAGTTTTATTGAGATATAATTTACATACAGCACTGCATAAGGTTAAAGTGTACAGCATAATGATTTGACTCACATGCATCATGAAGTAATTATGACAATAAGTTTAGTGAACATCCATCATTCATATAGATACAAAATTAAAGAAATATTTAGTGTTCTTGCTGTGTGGAGATGAGGTATATAACACTAAGCAACAAGTTGGGTCCTGAAAGGAGCTGGTGCTCCTCTAAGTCCTTCAGAGTATATAACACAGATCCTTACACTTAGTAGCATTTACATTTAAATAAATGTAAATGGTGTAATAAAATGATCTGGCCCCCAATTGTATATCCCCACATTGAGAATTTTTAGTTACAAAGAGCTGCAACTTCTTAACATTATTTTGACACCCCTTATGAGGAAACAGAAGAACCAGTTTTGTATTAGCAAGGGCACTTAGCCTCACTCAAATAACATAGAAAAGAAGGAATTTAGTTTTTACATTGTGTTCAGGTTTAAGAGCCTGCTAAACATAGATTGTTCTGATTTTCATAAACAAATAACATTTTTTGTGGGAAAAAACTCTGAGTAAATGCAAAATGAAGAATAATCCCTATTAGCCCAATTTTTCTATAAAAATTACAGGACTTTACAGCTGGAATTTTAATCTGGCTAAATACATGAAAGAGTTTAAAATAATAGAAAATCAGGATAACAGGCAAGATGTTAGAAGCATTATAAAGATATATGAGATATGAACTTTTCCATCAAGGTACTCGAAATCTTAATAAGAAAATAAGACATGACAAACATATATTTATATCCCAGAGATAAAATGTAAGCTGCACGTCCTAGACAATTTCATCTATTTCTGGCCACATCAGTAGGGCTCTCTGGGTCCTCCCCAAAGTTTATTTACACATACAATAGAGGAACTTGATAAGAAGTTAAAATGATTAATCACTTTATGATTGCCAGCCACAGGACTTCTGTATAAGCATGGTAGATTAAACACATTCATTACCTTTGGCTCCCTCCCCAAAATTCCACTAAAATAATAGTAATATGATTTGGTTTAAAGATATAAACCCACAAATTTAGAAAAAATAGAAGGCAAGCCTACAGTAACAAAATTATGGAAGATGAAAACAGGTCTGAAAAAAAATGCTGAATCCTAAAATAACAGTGAGGAATGCTACAAAATAACCTGATTTATAATTCAAACTGTCCCCCAAATCTCAGGAACTGTTGGCAAAGCAAAGTAAAGAGAAAATGGCTAAAATGAGGGGATTTCTGAAATCTGCTTGAAAAAGTTAGAGCCACAGATTCCTTCTCTACTCTGATCAGCCACGTGACTGTACCTCCTTCACTCTCATGGACACCTAGAGGGACTTTTCTTTTCTTCTCTTTTCCTGTCTTTTTTTTCTCTTAAGAAGTTAAAAAAGAGAGTTTTTGAATTATAGTAGGATACCATAACAAGAACAGAGAAAATGAGCAACTGGATGTAAAGTGGATGCTGAGCTTGCCTGTGTTCTTAACCGAAATTGGCTGCAGATGTTAGAAAGAAGATCTTTACTTTTCAAGCATAAACTGGAAACCACCTAAGACAGAATAATAGAGAACTCCTCTGTATTCCATCACTAGGTTAATAAGCACTAACCACAGTCAACAGCCGTCTACTATTTGGGGAGGGATAAGAGCATGGAGAGAGACGAAGGAAAGCCTAAACCTTAGGATAAAGCAGGAAAATTGAGAAAAACCAACCCCATGATAAGAATAAGGTGATGATAGAGAAATTTAAAGCTGGTGGTACACTAAAGGTAGCCACTGTAACAATAAAACCCAAACCCAGTTAAATCCTGACTATCTGAACTCAATATCCCACATGAATGGCCATTATCCGTCATGAGTACTAGTTACCTCAGTCTGCTCCTCTACATACCATGTCAGGAACCACTAAGACATTGTGAGACACACTAAAGTCAAGGAAAAGCAACCCACTGTCAAAAGGCAAATATATCAACAGACTGAGACTCAGAGATAAGCTAGATAATGTATGTGTTAGAGAGGGAATTTAAAGTATCATTAATATGTTATCTAATGGAAGGAGTAGGCAGCATGCATGAGCTGACGGAGAATTTCATCATGGACAGATGGAGTATGTGAAGAATAAGAAATAATCAAATAGAAATGCTAGGGGAAAAAGTAACAGTTACAGAGATAAAGAATGCCTGAAACTGGCTTATTAATAGACAACTTAACCAAGAATGGTCACTAGATAGCAACCAAACTATAAAACACACACACACATACACAACACAAACTATAAAACACACACACACAGTTACAGAGATGAAGAATGCCTGAAACTGGCTTATTAATAGACAAAATAACCAAGAATGGTCACTAGATAGCAACCAAACTATAAAACACACACACAGGCACACGCACACGCACAAAGAAAAATACAGAAAGATAAAGCAGAACAGAGCATCAAAGAGTCCTAGGATACTCTCAAAGAGTCTAACATGCACTTAAATGTAATTTCAGAAGAAGGAGACAGAAGTGTTGAAGAAATATTTAAAGAGAGAGTGGCTGAAACTTCTCCAAAAAGATTAAAGATATTAATCCACAGGACCTGGAAACTCAGAAAATCCCAGAAAGGATTAAAAATTAGTAATAAAATAAAATATATACACCTAGAGACCTTCAAGATGGTGGAAGAGTAAGACGTGGAGATCACCTTCCTCCCCACAAATACATCAGAAATACATCAACATGTGGAACAACTCCTACAGAACACCTACTGAATGCTGGCAGAAGACCTCAGACTTCCCAAAAGGCAAGAAACTCCCTACGTACCTGGGTAGGGCAAAAGAAAAAACAGAGCCAAAAGAATAGGGACAGAACCTGCACCACTGGGAGGGAGCGGTGAAGGAGGAAAAGTTTCCACACACTGGAAAGCCCCTTAACTGACAGAGACACGGCATGGCGGGCGGGAAGCTTCTTAGCCATGGAGGAGAGTGCAGCAACAGGGGTGCAGAGGGCAAAGCGGAGAGATTCCCGCACAGAGGATCGGTGCCAACCAGCACTCACCAGCCTGAGAGGCTTGTCTGCTCACCTGCAGGGGCAGGCGGGGGCTGGGAGCTGAGGCTCGGGCTTCAGTCGAATCCCAGGGAAAGGACTGGAGTTGACTGCGTGAACACAGCCTGAAGGGGGCTAGTGTGCCACAGCTAGCCGGGAGGGCGTCCGGGAGAAAGTCTGGAACTGCCTAAGAGGCAAGAGACCATTGTTTAGGGGTGCGCAAGGAGAGGGTTTTCAGAGCACCGCCTAAACAAGCTCCAGAGATGGGCGTGAGCGGTGGCTTTCAGCGTGGACATCAGACAGGGCATGAAACGCTAAGGCTGCTGCTGCAGCCACCAAGAAGCCTGTGTGCAAGCACAGGTCACTATCCACACCTCCCCTCCCAGAAGCCTGTGCAGCCCGCCACTGCCAGGGTCCCGTGATCCAGGGACAACTTCCCCGGAAGAACACACAGTGCGCCTCAGGCTGGTGCAACGTCATGCTGGCCTCTGCCATCGCAGGCTTGCCCCACACTCTGTACCCCTCCCTCCACCCCCACCCCGCCTGAGTGAGCCAGAGCTCCCTAATCAGTTGCTACTTTTTTTTTTTTTTGCGGTACGCAGGCCTCTCACTGTTGTGGCCTCTCACGTTGCAGAGCACAGGCTCCGGATGCGCAGGCTCAGCGGCCATGGCTCATGGGCCCAGCTGCTCCACGGCATGTGGGATCTTCCCAGACCGGGGCACAAACCCAAGTCCCCTGCATCGGCAGGTGGACCCTCAACCACTGCGCCACCAGGGAAGCCCATCAGTTGCTACTTTAACCCCATCCTGTCTGAGCAAAGAACAGATGCCCTCAGGCAACCTACACACAGAGGCAGGGCCAAATCCAAGCTGAACCCCGGGAGCTGTGCTAATAAAGAAGAGAAAGGGAAATTTCTCCCAGCAGCCTCAGGAGCAGCGGATTAAATCTCCACAGTCAACTTGATGTACCCTGCATCTGTGGAATACCTGAATAGACAACGAATCATTCCAAAATTGAGGCAGTGGACTTTGGCAGCAAAGATATATATATATTTTTTTCCTTTTACTCTTTTTGCAAGTGTGTATGTGTATGCTTCTTTCTGTGACTTGTCTGTATACCTTTTCTTTTACCATTTGTCCTAGGGTTCTGTGTTTTTTTTTGTTTTTTTAAATATAATTTTTAGTGCTTGTTATCATTGGTGGATTTGTTTTTTGGTTTGATTGTTCTCTTCTTTCTTACTTTTTTTTTCTTTTTTACTTACTTTTACATTTTATTTTAATAACTTTTATTTTATTTTTTTCTTTCTTTCTTCCCTCCCTTCCTTCCTTTCCTCCCTCCCTCCCTTCTTTCCCCTTCCTTCCTTCCTTCCTTCCTTCCTTTCTCTCTCTCTCTCTCTCTTTCTTTCTTTCTTTCTTTCTCCCTTTTCTTCTGAGCCGTGTGGTTGACAGGGTCTTGAGGCTCCAGCCGGGTGTCAGGCCTGTGCCTCTGAGGTGGGAGAGCCGAGTTCAGGACATTGGCCCACCACAGACCTCACAGCTCCATGTACTATCAAATGGCAAAAGCTCTCCCGGAGATCTCCATCTCAACACTAAGACCCAGCTCCACTCAACGACCAGCAAGCTACAGTGCCGGACACCCTATGACAAACAACTAGCTAGACAGGAACATAACCCCACCCAATAGCAGAGAGGCTGCCTAAAATCATAATAAGGTCACAGATACCCCCAAACACACCACTGGACATGGACCTGCCCAACAGAAAGACAAGATCCAGCCTCATCCACCAGAACACAGGCACTAGGTCCCCTCCACCAGGAAGCCTACACAACCCACTGAAAGAACCTTAGCCACTGGGGGCAGACACCAAAAAGAAGAACTACAAACCTGCAGCCTGCAAGAAGTAGACCCCAAACACAGTAAGTTAAACAAAATGAGAAGACAGAGAAACACACAGCAGTTGAAGGAGCAAGGTAAAAACCCACCAGACCAAACAAATGAAGAGGAAATAGGCAGTCTACCTGAAAAAGAATTCAGAATAATGATAGTAAAGATGATCCAAAATCTTGGAAATAGAATGGAGAAAATACAAGAAACGTTTAACAAGGACCTAGAAGAACTAAAGAGCAAACAAACAGTGATGAACAACACAATAAATGAAATTAAAAATTCTCTAGAAGGAAGCAATAGGAAAATAACTGAGGCAGAAGAACGGATAAGTGAGCTGGAAGATAAAATAGTAGAAATAACTACTGCAGAGCAGAATGAAGAAAA
Organism: Monodon monoceros; assembly: GCF_005190385.1. Lineage (NCBI taxonomy): Eukaryota > Metazoa > Chordata > Mammalia > Artiodactyla > Monodontidae > Monodon > Monodon monoceros. The sequence goes on from NW_021703774.1 coordinate 120,370,189, forward strand.
AAGAATGAAAAGAATTGAAGACAGTCTCAGACCTCTGGGACAACATTAAACATACCAACATTCTTATTATATGGGTCCCAGAAGAAGAAGAGAAAAAGAAATGGACTGAGAAAATATTTGAAGAGATTATAGTTTAAAACTTCCCTAACATGGGAGAGGAAATAGTGAATCAAGTCCAGGAAGCGTAGAGAGTCCCATACCGTATAAATCCAAGGAGAAACACATCAAGACACATATTATTCAAATTATCAAAAATTGAATACAAAGAAAAAATAGTAAAAGCAGAAAGGGAAAAAAAAAAAAAAGATACAAAGGAATCCCCTTAAGGTTAACAGCTGATTTCTCAGCAGAAAATCTGCAAGCCAGAAGGGAGTGGCAGGACATACTTAAAGTGATGAAAAGGGAAAGCCTACAGCCAAGATTACTCTAGACAGCAAGGATCTCATTCAGATTTGACAGAGAAATTAAAAACTTTACAGACAAGCAAAAGGTAAGAGAATTCAGCACCACCAAACCAGCTTTACAACAAATGCTAAAGGAACTTCTTTAGGCAGGAAACACAAGAGAAGGAAAAGACCTACAATAACAAACACAAAAGAATTAATAAAATGGTAATAGGAACATACATATTGATAATTACATTAAAGGTAACTGGATTAAATGCTCCACCCAAAAGATATAGAAAAAAAAGACCCATATATATGCTGTCTACAAGAGACTCACGTCAGACCTAGTGACACATACAGACTGAAAGTGAGGGGATGGAAAAAGATTCCATGAGAATAGAAATCAAAACAAAGGTGGAGTAGCAATTCTTATAACAGACAAAATAGACTTTGAAATAAAGACTATTACAAGAGACAAAGAAGGACACTACATAATGATCAAGGGAACAATCCAAGAAGAAGATATAACAATTGTAAATATTTATGCACCACAATTTATGCACAGCAATTTATGCACCACAATAGGAGCACCACAATACATAAGGCAAATGCTAACAGCCACAAAAGGGGAAATGGACAGTAACACCATCATAGTAGGGGACTTTAACACTGCACTTCCACCAAAGAACAAATCATCCAAAATGAAAATAAATAAGGAAATACAAGCTTTAAATGATACATTAAACAGGATGGACTTAATTGATATTTACAGGACATTGCATCCAAAAACGACAGAATACACTTTCTTCTCAAGTGCTCATGGAACATTCTCCAGGACAGATCATATCTTGGGTCACAAATCAAGCCTCTCTAAATTTAAGAAAATTGAAATAATATGAAGTATCTTTTCTGACCACAATGCTCTGAGACTAGATATCAATTACAGGAAATAATTTGTACAAAATACAAACACATGGAAGTAACCAATACTCTACTAAATAACCAAGAGATCACTGAAGAAATAGAAGAGGAAATCAAAAAATACCTAGAAACAAATGACAATGAAAACACGATGACCCAAAACATATGGGATGCAGCAAAAGCAGTTTTAAGAGGGAAGTTTATAGCAATACAATCCTACCTTAAGAAACAAGAAAAATCTCAAATAAACAACCTAATCTTACACCCAAAGCAATCAGAGAAAGAAAAACAAAAAAACCCCAAGGTTAGCAGTAGGAAAGAAATCATATAGGTCAGATCAGAAATAAATGAAAAAGAAATGAAGGAAACAATAGCAAAGATCAATAAAACTATAAGCTGTTTCTTTGAGAAGATAAACCAAATTGATAAACCAGGAGCCAGACTCATCAAGAAAAAAAGGGAGAACACTCAAATCAACAGAATTAGAAATGAAAAAGGAGAGGTAAAAACTGACACTGAAGAAATACAAAGGATCATGAGGGATTACTACAAGCAACTATAGGCCAATAAATGGACAACCTGGAAGAAATGGACAAATTCTAAGAAAAGCCCAACTTTCTGACACTGAACCAGGAGGAAATAGAAAATAAAAACATACCAATCACAAGCACTGACATTGAGACTGTGATTAAAAATCTTCCAACAAAAAAAAGTCCAGGACCAGATGGTTTCACAGGCGAATTCTATCAAACATTTAGAGAAGAACGAACACCTATTCTTCTCAAATGCTTCCAAAATAGAGCACAGAGTAACACTCTGAAACTCATTCTATAAGGCCACCATCACCCTGATACCAAAACCAGACAAAGATGTCACTAAAAAAGAAAACTACAGACCAATATCACTGATGGACATAGATGCAAAAATTCTCAACAAAATACTAGCAAACAGAATCCAACAGCTCATTAAAATGATCATATACCATGATCAAGTGGGGTTTATCCCAGGAGTGCAAGGATTCTTCAACATACACAAGTCAATCAATGTGATACACCATATTAACAAATTGAAGGATAAAAACCGTATGATCATCTCAAGAGATGCAGAAAAAGCTTTCCACAAAATTCAACACCCATTTATGATAAAATCCCTCCAGAAAGTAGGCATAGAGGGAACATACCTCAACACAATAAGGGCCATATATGACAAACCCACAGCCAACATCGTCCTCAATGGTGAAAAATTGAAACCATTTCCTCTAAAATCAGGAACAAGAAAAGGTTGGCCACTCTCACCACTATAATTCAACATAGTTTTGGAAGTTTTAGCCATAGCAATCAGAGAAGAAAAAGAAATAAAAGGAACCCAAATCGGAAAGAAGAAGTAAAACTGTCAGTGTTTGCAGATGACATGATACTATACATAGAGAATCCTAAAGATGCTACCAGAAAACTACTAAAGCTAAATCAATGAATTTGGTAAAGTAGCAGGATATAAAATTAATGCACAGAAATCTCTTGCATTACTATACACTAATGATGAGAAATCTGAAAGAGAAATTAAGGAAACACTCCCATTTACCATTGCAACAAAAAGAATAAAATACCTAGGAATAAACCTACCTAAGGAGACAAAAGACCTGTATGCAGAAAACTATAAGACACTGATGAAAGTAATTAAAGATGATACCAACAGATGGAGAGATATACCATGTTCTTGGATTGGAAGAATCAACATTGTGAAAATGACTATACTACTCAAAGCAATGTACACATTCAATGCAATCCTTATCAAACTACCAATGGCATTTTTCACAGAACTAGAACAAAAAATTTCACAATTTGTGTGGAAACACAAAAGACCCCGAATAGCTAAAGCAATCTTGAGAAAGAAAAACAGAGCTGGAGGAATCAGCCTTCCTGACTTCAGACTATTCTACAAAGCTGCAGTAACCAAGGCACTATGATACTGGCACAGAAACAGAAATATAGATCAATGGAATAGGAGAGAAAGCCCAGATATAAACCCATGCACGTCACCTTATTTTTGATAAAGGAGGCAAGAATATACAATGGAGAAAGACAGCCTCTTCAATAAGTGGTGCTTGGAAAACTGGACAGCTACATGTAAAAGAATGAAATTACAACACTCCCTAACACCATACACAAAAATAAACTCAGAATGGATTAAAAACCTAAATGTAAGGTCAGACACTATAAAACTCTTAGAGGAAAACATAGGCAAATACTCTATGACATAAATCACAGTAAGATCCTTTTTGACCCACCTCCTAGAGAAATGGAATTAAAACAAAAATAAACAAATGGGACCTAATGAAACTTAAAAGCTTTTGCACAGCAAAGGAAACCATAAACAAGAAGAAAAGACAGCCCTCAGAATGGGAGAAAATATTTGTAAACAAAGCACCAACAAAGGAATCATCTCCAAAAACATACAAGTAGCTCATGAAGCTCAATAACAAAAAAACAAACAACCCAATCCAAAAATAGGCAGAAGACCTAAATAGACATCTCTCCAAAGAAGTTATGCAGATTGCCAACAAACACATGAAAGGATGCTCAACATCACTAATCATTAGAGAAGTGCAAACCAAAACTACAATGAGGCATCACCTCACACCAGTCAGAATGGCCATCATCAAAAAATCTACAAACAATAAATGCTGGAGAGGGTGTGGAGGAAAGGGTACCCTCTTGCACTCTTGGTGGGAATGTAAATTGGTACAGCCACTATGGACAACAGTATGGAGGTCCCTTAGAAAACTAAAAATAGAACTACCATACTGCCCACCAATCCCACTACTGGGCATATACCCTGAGAAAACCATAATTCAAAAAGTCATGTACCACAATGTTCATCGCAGCTCTATTTTCAATAGCCAGGACATGGAAGCAAACTGTGTCAATCAATAGATGAATGGATAAAGAAGATGTGGCACATATATACAATGGAATATTACTCAGCCATGAAAAGAAGTGAAATTGAGTTACTTCTAGTGAGGTGGATGGACCTAGAATGTGTCATACAGAGTGAAGTAAGTCAGAAAGAGAAAAACAAATATTGTATGCTAAATCATATATATGGAATCTATAAGAAAGAAAGAAAATGATTCTGAAGAACCTAGGGGCAGGACAGGAATAATGATGCAGACGTAGAGAATGGACCTGAGGACAAGGGGAGGGAGAAGGGTAAGCTGGGACGAAGTGAGAGAGTGGCATGGACATATATACACTACCAAATGTAAAATAGATAGCTAGTGGGAAGCAGCCGCATAACACAGGTAGATCAGCTCCGTGTTTGTGACCACCTAGAGAGGTGGGATAGGGAGGGAGGGAGGGAAGTGCAAGAGGGAGAGGATATGGCAATATAAGTATACATATAGCTCATTCACTTTGTTATACAGCATAAACTAACACAACACTGTAAAGCAATTGTACTCCAATAAAGATGTTAAAAAATAAAAGATTTAAGAGCCTTTATATATCTCAGCATCAATCATGAGTGTGAACTTTCTCCTCTGTATCTATACATATATCATTTCTTGTATTGATAAATGTGAAGATGGTTTATTATCAGTTAGTCAGTTAGTCAGTAGTCTTTCATTTGGGCAGTCTTTCTGTTATTCCCCAAATCATGGGATGGCTGGCTGAAACTTAAAAAGAAACTTACATTTTATTTATTTCATAAATTTGTTGGTATTACCAAAGAGCCTTTCTAAGTACTATATTTCCTGAAACTTCTACTTCTGGGAAAATGGAATAGATAAACTTTTTCCTATTCCTCCCACCAAGGTCATTATGTAGAAAATGAACTTAAGAAGACACTGAGGGCTTTCCTGGTGGCGCAGAGGTTGGAAGTCTGCCTGCCTATGCAGGGGACACAGGTTCGTGCCCTGGTCTGGGAAGATCCCACGTGCCGCGGAGCGGCTGGGCCCGTGAGCCATGGCCGCTGAGCCTGTGCTCCACAACGGCAGAGGCCACAACAGCGAGAGGCCCGCATACCGCAAAAAAAGACACTGAAAAATATGTGAGTCAGATTGGTTAAGGACCTTGGGACTCAAACACCACAGAAAAGCTGTGCCCCCACTCTCCCCCACACTACCAAAGGCTGGGTGGGAGCCTAGACTTGTAGCCTTGCTAGGTAACAAGACGTCCCACCACTTCTATGGGCGTGGTGTCAAAGAAGACCAAGTAAGGAGCCAGGAAATTCACCTCTGAAGATCAGTAACAAGTACCCTTCCTCCCTCCCTCCCCTGCAATGTCAGTGAAGACTATGTAAGGAACCAGAACTTAACCACCCCAACCCAGAAGTAATGAGAAGCCCCTTCTGGTATCATTGGAGGCCAAGTGGTGAACCTCTGTGTGGTAGTAATGAGGTAGCACTTGCCCTCCACTGTTTGAGCAATGCCAGAAAAAGCCAGCTAATACTGAAGGTTTAAATAAGATCCACAGTCTCATAGTATAATATAAAAATATCTAGGTTTCAGTAAAAATCATTTGTCACACCAAGAAACAGAAAAATCTCAAACTTAATGAAAAAAAATTTTACATGCTGACACCAAGATGACAATGAAAGTAGAATTACCTGACAAATATTTTAAAGCAGCCATGTTAAAGATGCATTAGTAAGCAATTATGAACACACTTGAAACAAATGAAAAACCAGAAAATCTCAGCAAAGAAACAAAAGATATAAAAAAGAATCAAGTGGAAATTTTAGAACAGAAAAATAGAATGTTTGAAGTACAAAGTTCAATGTATGGACTAACCAACAGGATGGAGACAGTAAAGGAAAGAACCTGTGAACTACAAGATAGAACAATAGAAATAACCTAATCTGAACAGTAGAGAGAAAATAGACTAAAATTTTTAAAAAATTAACAGATCCTAGAGACCTATGGGATTATAAGAAAAGATCTAACATTCACAATATTGGATTCCTGAAAGGAGAGGAGAAAGAAGGTAGTGCTGAAAAGTGCTTAAAGAAATAATGGCTGAAAATATGCCAGATTTGGAAAGGAACATAAACCCATACATTCAGACATCTGAATGAACCCCAAAGAGTATAAATCTAAAGAAATTCAAGCCAAGACACACCGTAATCAAATTTCTGAGCAATAAGCAAAGAAAAAAAAGTCTTGAAAGCAACCAGAGGGAAAAAAGATACCTTCCCTACAGGAGAGACACAACTAGAATGACAAGAAATTTCTCATTAGAAACCAGGGTGATGAAAGAAAAGAAGTGTCAATTGAGAATCCTATACCCAGGGAAAATATCCTTCAGGAATTAAGGACAAATTAAGATATTCTCTGATGAAGGAAAACAAAGATTTTGTCACCAGCAGATATATTCTAAAAGAAGTTTTCTTAACAGAAAGGAAATGATAAAAGAACTTTGGGATTTTAGGAAAAAAGAACACAGTAAGCAAAAATACTGGTAAATATAGTTTTCTTTCTTCTCTTGAGTTTTCTAAATTATGTTTGACAGTTGGAGCAAAAATTATAACATCTTCTGATATGGTTCTAAATACATAGAGAGAGGAAATACATTAGACAATTATAAATAGGGGGAGGGTGAAAGGAGGTAAGGTTTCTATACTACACTCAAACTTGTAAAATGATGAAATCAGTAGACTATGATAAGTTATGTATATATAGTGTAATACACAGGCTACACTGAAAAAGCTTTACAACAAGATAGACTCAAAGACACTATCAAGAAATCTAAGTGGAATTCTAAACAATATTCAAGTAACCCATAATAGACAGGTAAAAAGAAAACAGAGAAATGAAAAACAGAACAAAAAAAATTTAAATGGTACACTTAAACCTGGCATAACAATAATTAGAACATATCTAAACAGTCTAAATACTTTAAAAGACAAAGATTGACAGGGTGGATTAAAAAACACCCAAGTATATGCTGTCTACAGGAAATTCTCTTCAAATATAATGATGCAGTCAGGTTGAAAGTAAAAGAATAGAAAAAATGTATCATGCAAACATTAATAAAAGGAAAAGAAGAGCAACTATATAACATCAGATAAAGTAGACAGTGAAGCAAAGAAAATTATCAGAAACAAAGAAGGACATTATATAATGATAAAAGGGTCAATCCATCAAGAAGACATAGGACTCTTGAATGTGTATTTTCTGCATCAAACATCAGAGCTACAAAATAGGTGAAGCATAAACTGACAGAACTTAAGGAAGAAATAGATAAATCCACAATATAATTATTGGTAGAATACTTAACATTATTAAATAATTTAATTAATTATTAATAATTATTGGTATATAAAATATAATTGGTAGAATAACCAGACAGAAAATCAGCAAGGACCTTCAACAACTCAACAACTCCATTAACCAATGGATCTAAGCAGCATCCATAGGAAACCTCACCCAACAGAAGAATATACATTCTTTTAAAATACGCATGGAACATATACCAAGATAGACCATGTCCTGGGCCATAAAACAAACCTTAACAAATTTTTGTTTGTTTGTTTGTTTCGGTACGCGGCCCTCTCACTGTTGTGGCCTCTCCTGTTGCGGAGCACAGGCTCCGGACGCTCAGGCTCAGCGGCCATGGCTCACGGGCCCAGCCGCTCTGCGGCATGTGGGATCTTCCCAGACTGGGGCACGAACCTGTGTCCCCTGCATCGGCAGGCAGACTCTCAACCACTGTGCCACCAGGGAAGCCCCCTTAACAAATTTTTTAAAATTGAAATTATATAGTGTGTTGTCTAATAACAATGTAATCAAACTGGAGGTAGGTGACAAAATATAACAGAAAAAAATATTTGTAAACTAAAAAACACACTTCTAAACAGTCCATGGGTCAAATAGGAAGCCTCAAAGAAAATTAAAAAATACATTGAACTGAACAAAAATGAAAAAACAACATATCAAAATTTCTAAGACTCAACTAAAGCAGTGCTGAGGGAGAAATTTATATCACTAGTGCATAGCTAGAAAAGAAACTCAAATAAACAATCTAACCTCTACCTCAAGAACCTAAAAAACAAAGATGAAATGAATTCAAAGAAAGCAGAAGAAAGGAAATAACAAAAGAAAAGGGCAGAAATCAGTGAAACTAAAAACAGAAAAATAGAGAAAATCAATGAAACAAAGAGCTGGTTTTTAGCAAAGATCAATTAAATTGACAAACTTTTAGCAAATCTGACAAAGAAAAAAAGAGAGAAGACATAAATTATGAATACCAGGTATAAAACAGGAGAAATCATCACAGGCCCTGCAGAATGAAAGGATAAAATGGAATACTACAAACAGCTCTACACTCATAAATTTGACAAATTTGAATAACTGGGCCAATTCCTCAAAAAACACAACTTACCCAGTATGAGATAGATCTCTAGAATAGCGCTCCAACTATTAAAATATTGAATTCATAATTTAAAAACACCCCTCCAAATCTCCACGCCCAGATGGTTTCATTAGAGAATTCTACTGAAAGTTTAAAGAATTAACACTAAATCTATACAATATCTTCCAGAAAATAAAATAGGAGAAAATATCTCCCAATTCATTTTACAATGTTGTATTACCCTGACACCACATCAAACAAAGACAGTACAAAAACAGGAAACTACAGACCAGTATCCAGGTCCTAGCACAACTGTTGTGATACTGTCCTATATTGCAGGATGTTACTCTTGTAGGAAACTGTGTAATGTGTAGAGATATCTCTACATTATTTCCTACAATTGCATGTGAATCTAAATTATTTCAAAATAAAAAATACACCTACAAAAACTTGTTCCTTTTAAGTCTCATATTTTGAAATATTTTTACTGAATAATATTTTAAGTAATCATTTTTTTGCAATTTAATTAATCAAATTTCTAAGTTCGAGTCAATAGCTTATTTCAATATCAATATCAAAGAGATGAAGAAACTGAGATCCAGAAAAGTTACACGGCTTGATCAAGTTTAACAACACCTTAATTACTAAATTATGACAAGAGTCCTTGATGCCCAACTCATACTTTCCAACAAAATATTAGATTGAACTGCATAAAATTACCAATACTGAGCCACTGTTACCTATTAAAAATAGGTTTAACCCAGTATATAATCACTATTGTGGAAAGGACTTTGAATGCTGCTGTATTTTCTAATAAGCATTTATTTAGTATCTATTGCATACTTAATCAAATATGAAGTGCTTAACTCTAAGGAATATGTCATTTAATTCTCCTTTGATGTATGACTACTAGCGTTGTTGCCAGGACTTAGAATCCCTCAGGAACTACCTGAAATCTCATTCCCCCCATCCCAATCTGAAGTCGTCCCCTATCTCTTGTGCCGTCATGTTGCTAGGATTTATGTCACTAGACTGGATTCTCAAAGCACCATGGGAAAAAAGCTAGAGGATTAGCACTTGACCTATGCTCATCCAGAGGCCTAGACCCATGGTCTAATCCCAAAGTTTCCTCTCTCAGAATCACCACCTAAGAAGTTCTAGGTCTAAATAGGTGCAAAACTATCCTCAGAGTTTGTGAGAGTTTTCCAGACTGAAAATTGTTCCTAGTCCTTTTTGTTTCAGACTAGAATTGAATATAAGTGTCTAGGGGTGGGTGGAGGAAAAGATGGAGATCCCAGTATCAACCTGTCCTTCTAGGAGTCTTTCACACTGAGGGTGATCCAGGACATTGAAATAGCCCAGGGCCTCTCCATCTAGACAGGTCCCAGTGCCACCACATTGCTCCCTGGTCACTCCAGAAGCACACTTCCACCCAGCTGCTTTAGGTTCTTCCTTTTCAGTAGCTTATCTATCTAACAGTTGTTGCCTTGTGGGTCATAATGAATACAAACTAGAGCAAAGAACCTGGATACTCATCCCAGCTCTGCCTGTGAGCAACAGTATGACTTTAAGCACCAACTTAATTCCTCCTAGCCTTGCTTGCTTGGCCAATAAAGTAGTGAAAATACTGGTGTAATAATCTAATGAGATAATGCCATGTTTTCCAAACCATAGTATGTTTATTAATGGTATATGAGATGATTTTAGGTAGTTTATACCAAAATATTTATCTTAAGTACTTTTACTCATACCTTACTAGAGAAGACAAATTGTTTCCTTTTTATAGTAAATTCCCTTTAAAAATAAATGTGTGTCCATTTTTTCAAAATATAAAGTCACTTAAAGAAAACTATTAAGTACATAATGTAACAAAATGACTTGTGAAAGAAACTGATGTATTGGAAACACCGAGTTAACATATGCTGTGCTTGTCAATGTAAGACATCTTGTCTAGTCATACCAACACTGCAATAGAAAGGATGGTGCATGCCTGAATTGTCCCTATGTCCATTCATATCGACAAAATGTAATAGTTAATTGCTTCGCTTTTTTCTTTGCCAGCATATACAGTCCCAAAGCATGCAATCCCTGCTACCACCAACTACCCTAGACTTCATGTCACATCACATCACTGTCCTCCTGTGGCTTTCAGTTTCCCGTATAAGCTCCTCATCTCATGTTTTTAACCACTCAGAATCCATGCCATTCACTTTGCTCACACAATCTTGTCTACCCTGTTGCTACTATGCCACAACCGATTCATCCTGCAAGATTTATTTCAAAACTCACCTGCGTCTGGATATCTAGATAACTACTTTGCTTTCAGATGACTTTCTTACTTTGAAAGTCCCCAGCATTGATGACTATAGTTGGTTTTGTCTGGGCTTACAATAGCAAGACAAAAGAAATAAACAGAAAATTACAGTGATGGATAATGAGCGCTATGGCAAAGATATTACACATTGTAGTGCAGGAGGTAGTATATGAAGGTCTTAAAAATACAGACTGGAGCCAGACCATCTGGGTTTGAATTCTGGCACACCACTTGCCACTTGGAGAAGTTATTCAGCCTGAGTCTCAAAATCTCATCTGAAACTGGGGATAATAACAATTGCTACTTCATAAGGTTACTGTGAGAATGAAATGAGTTAGCATAGGGAAGTGCTTAGGCAATACCTGAAATACTAGTTATTGTTATACGAAAAAGGCACCACTGGCAACATATAAGAGGTGCTCCTAACCAAGAGTCCTAACCAAGAGGCTGCCTGGAGACGATGGAGTCCAATTCAGTATAGCAGGACAGGTGGGAGTGTATGCGTCTTGCGGGAGGGGAGCAGGCAGAATAGGGTGGACGAGGCAGTGCATATACCAGCTGCAAAGTCACACATAAGTGGGCATGGGAATGAGGAGTAAAAGTGCATGGCATGTTACAGAACTGCATGTGGCATCTCTATTTCAAGGGGACTGAGGTAGAAAGTGATGGAAAAGGGATGGACTGAGGCTAAGTCACAGGAAAGCTCTGCATGTCATCCTCAGAGGTTTGGGGAAAAAAGTATTTGAGTGTCTGCTATGTTCCAGATGCTACTTTGTTTTAGCGACTGGACACTAGAGTACAATGGTAAAACGTACACAGCCTCTATATTTGGCATGGCCTAATTAGGAAGATAAATACATAATTAACTGACAACAGATAAATACTTAATTGAAGAATGTAGTAAGTGCTATGAAAGCACAAAGCCTATGTTTATGTTTTCCAAAGACATGAACAAAGTCTTAACAGATGAGTAAATGTTCACCAAACAACAAGCAGGAAATCAGAAAGGTTACATTATTTACCAAAAAACAATAATATGGCATTATGTGCCAAACTCTTTCTATACATTTTCAAAAATATTGTATTATTAATCCTTCTGACAAGCAGTTTTATTATTACCAGTTTTTATTAAACTTATTTTAGAGATGAGGATCCCCAAGGTCACACAGTAAGCTGGTTTTCTTGACTAGTTACATTTAGTTTTCTTTAGAATATAGTACTCTTCATACGGTAGATACTCTATCACTACTGTATTTGGCAATTAGATAAGAGGCAGTATTATTCTTATTTGTACATAAAGTTTCAAGTTCATGACAAATAGTCCAGGTTCATGACAAAAAAATTCATGACGGTTCATGACAGAAAAATAACAGATTTTCATTTTAAAAGCCCTGAGTTCCACAGACTATGAGAGATGGCTGTGACACACTAGCATGTCAATATACATACACATAAAACTTCAGAAAACATTGACATGGTACATTTCATATTTAGTAGCTATTTCTTCCAAAGAGCAGCAGTCACACCATCCATCATATTGCTTGTTCTGACAGTAAAGAAAATAAACTGTATTTAATCAGAGGATTAACTGAGGACCACACTGATCACAATGTTCTCTCACATTCTGTTGCTGGCAGGTGAGGAATGAAGTTGAAGGTCATGATAGAAAGATAAAGATGGACATGTTTCCTTTTTCTTGTCTTCTTCCACAGTTATAACCCAAGTTCCTCTGAACACCTTGGCAGACAGAGATGAAGCAGCAGACCCCTGGACATCTGAAGGGGCAAAGCCCACATTCACACTGGATGTGATCGAGTGACTGACTGACAGCAATTACTCAGGATGTCCAACTTAACAGATTGCTTTCACATACCTTATCTCCTTCAGTCTTCATGAAAACTCTGGGAAAGAGCTAATATCATCCTTATTTCACAGAGAAGGGGAAAGAACCTTAAAGGAAGCAAATGATGTAGCTAATTATGGCAGGACTTGCATCTGGGTAGTTTCCTCCAGGTCTACCGAGTTTTCTACCCCTTGCCTATCTCTATTCGGAAGGTCTCTGACATTAGCCATGTCCATAAAGGAAATATTGGTTAGACTCACCATGTTATGAGCCTTTTAGCAAGAGGAAATGAGGTTGGTGTAAAGGCGCTTATTCATAGATCAGACAATAGAGGTCATGTGGCTTCTCTCGATCCTCATCCTGTGGCTTTGCTCCCTCATCCCCTGCTCTCTGTACACTGGTCTCCTCACTATTCCTCAAACAGATCAAGCCCAACCATGCTCCCCATTTGCTGTTACTCCATATGGAATTCTCTTCGTGGCACTCTTCCTAAGAAGGACTTTATTGAAAGACCTTCACTCTCTCCTCTTCTTGTCACCTGATCACCCTTCCCTGCTGTATTTTTTTCTATAGCTCTTATCATCTGGCATAGTACATTTTGAAGTATAGTTGATGTACAAGTTACAGGTGTACAATGTCGTGATTCACAACTTTTAAAGGTTACACTCCATTCTTAGTTATTATAAAATATTGGCTAAATTCCCTGTGTTGTACAATATATCCTTGTAGCTTATTTTATACATAATAGTTTATACTCTTAATCCCCTACCCCTCCTATATTGCCCCTCCTCCCTTCCCTTTCCCCACTGGTGACCACTAGTTTGTTCTCTGTATCTGTGAGTCTGCTTCTTTTTTGTCATATTCATTAGTATGGTATATTTTTAGATTCCACATATAAATGATATCATACAATATTTGTCTTTCTCTGTCTGATTTATTTCAGTTAGCAAAATACCCTCCAAGTCCATCCATGTTGCTGAAACTGGCAAAATTTCATTCTTTTTGTATGACTGAGTAGTATTGCATTGTGTATATATATCACATCTTCTTTATTCATTCATCTGTTGACGGACACTTAGGTTGCTTTCAAATCTTGGCAACTGCAAATAATGTTGCTATGAACCCTGGGGTGCATGTATTTTTTCGAACTGGTGGTTTTGGGTTTTCTTGGATATATACCCAGGGTCATATGGTAGTTCTATTTTTAGTTTTTTGAGAAACGTCCATACTGTTCTCCACAGTGGCTGCACCAATTTACATTCCCACCAATAGTGCACAAGGATTCCTTTTTCTCCACATGATCACCAACATTTGTTACTTGTAAACTTTCTGATGACAGCCATCCTGATAGCTGTGAGCTGGTATCTCACTGTGGTTTTGATTTGTTTATTGGCTTGTTGTATACCTTTCCTTACTAGTGTAAACTCTATTAAGGTAAGGAGTTTTGATTGCATTTACTCTGCTATATTCCTACTATCCAGTGACTGGCATGCAATAGACATATAATAAAAGTTTGCATAGAAGGAGAGATCGAGATAGAGATATGGAAGGGAGAGAAGGAGGAGAAGGAGGGGAAAGAGGTGGAGGGAGAGGAGGGGAGAGAGAAGGAGAGGGAGGGAAGGACCTGAGTTCTGACTCCACCACCTATTTCATGGCCGGGTAAACTTATGTCACTGTACTCATGGAACACAGTTCCTTCCTCTCGACAATAAAGAGTTTAGATTCAATCACCTTTAAGATGACTACCAAGATGAATGTTCCATCATTCTGTGCATTGTGGTTCTACTTTTCCTTTTTTCTAATAGAAAAGGGGAAATAAACAGTCAGCCACCAAGGGAAAGGCTGCACACATCAGCAGGCTCTGCTTTCTGCACCTATTATCACACTTACTAGTGTGCTGACACAGCTAGCCTGATTCTAATGAATAAGGGGCCTGGGATTTCCCTGGCGGTCCAGTGTTGACTGACTCCACACGTCCACTGCAGGGAGCACAGGTTCAGTGTCTGGTCGGGGAACTAAGATCCCGCATGCCGCACAAGCTCAGACAAAAAAAATAAAATAAAGTATGATTGACATGTACACACTGCTATATTTAAAATGGATAACCAACAAGGACCTACTGTATAGCACAGGGAACTCTGCTCAATATTATGTAACAGCCTAAATGGGAAAAGAATTTGAAAAAGAATGTATAATTGGATCACTTTGCTGTACACCTGAAACTAACACAACATTGTTAATCAATTATACTCCAATATAAAATAAAAAGTTTTAAAAAATGAATAAGGGGCCTTTCTATGTGGCATTATTTGAGATATTTCAGGAAAGCTTCCGGTTAGTCAAAAGTATCTTTCCCCACAAGTTTCTGTTGATACTTAAAATTCTAAGGTACATGGCATTTCTGTAGGCACTTTCTCTTATTAAATTAGAAATATCACACAAAACCCCTATCAGTCACAATACATGTGAGACAGCACTGAAAAAAGAATAGGACTTGGGTGTCAAGAAGACCAGGATGGGAAGCCTGATTGCCACTTAATGGCTACAAGAACTTGAGCAATTGACTTTATTAAATCTTAGCTTCGTAACCTGGAAATGGGGATAATAATAGTACTTGCTTTACAGGGATTTTGTGTGAGAAATAAATGACATGAAGCTTCTAAAGCATTTAAGAAATGATCAATAAACTAATGCTAATATGTTCTTTTGAATAGTATAGGATTAATGATAGCTGATCCCAGTGAGCAGTTAGCTTCTGGTGTTGGGTTTATAAATGGGCATATTCTGGATAAGGGGAGGAAATATAGATTCAGAACACAAGAGTGAATGTCTCCTTAGGGAGTCAAACAGGCACTGGTGTCGGGGGATGGGAGAGGTTGGGCAATCTGGAGTCACAGGGGCTCCATAAGGAAGAAAGGGATCAAAGAAAACTGTCAGTAGTAATTGCAATCAGAACTCTCACTTTTTCAATGATGTTTTAAACATTTTGAAATGCATTTACTGTCTTTTTGGTTAACCAAGGCCACGGAGTATTGTAATTCCTCAGATACTACACGTCATCTCACATCATATCAATGCAGCACTAGCTGACACAAGAGAATCCAGTTCTCTGCAGTAGACATGAACATCACTTAGTGGCCCCGAGTTCCTGGCTTGGCCAGTCAATTTGTCAGCAAAGGTTGGAGATGTTTGGGAAAATCAAAACGAGCACGAAAATCTAGAGTGGCGCCAACTCATTTATCATCCTAAATGAAAACATTGCTGCTGTGTCTAGAGCACTGATATCTTCTATATAAACTACAGATCTTTTTCTTTGTGGACAAAAGTTTCATTTTAGTGATTACATCATGTTTCAAAACTGGTAGAGTACCAAGGAAAAGGAGCGGGAAGTAATCCAGAAAAATAGCTTTGCACCAAAAATAAAGAGGACCCAGTAGTAGAAATTGAGGATCACTGTGACTTTATGCCTCCTTATTAAGCCAGCTCCTGTTTTCCTAATATCATTTTTTAAGATTTTCTCAATCTTTTGCATCAGTTATCTGAAACTTGCAATATTCAATATTAGACAACTATAACTGCACTCGATAAGAAAAATTAAAACCTAAACCTTTAGAGAAATAGAAACAGAAAATGGCATTGTCTTAAACATACTGTCAATTGATAAACTACATATTTATAATATGGTCTCCTCCCAAATAACTCAAATCTGGGTTCACTCAAATCTGATTCACTGTTTTGTTCACTGATTCACTGTTTGACTTTTGAAGAGTTTTAGAGGCTTTGAGGACTCTTTCTCTGCTTTAAAATAATTGCTCCAAAGAACTAATACACAAATATCAGTCTTTCGGCAGTTTATTATTGAGGGCCCACAATGCTAAAGGCAGACTTAGGCACTTTCCTCTCAGGTCCAACTGCACCTGAGAGCACATTTCATGTTGCCATTAAGCTGCCAGCCCTTGAGAGCTAAGACTTCTTAATTTCGTCATTGTCCTTATACACAGCACATATTAAGCACTGAATTGAATATCTTTTAAATTAATAAGTGAATAATGCATAAATTAATCACCATTGGGAATGTGAACTTGTTTAAAGCTCAACTTATCTTACAAGTTAGCTGGATAGATAAGATATGCAAAATTAAATAACAAACCAAAAGTTGAATTACCCTAACAGCTTAACTTCCCCAGGGAAGAGTACATGGGCAGTAGCTATCCTGAAATGAGGAGAAGCAGGACAGTCTGCTGGGTGAGAGTTCAGGCTCTGAAATGAGATAGAATTTGTTGCTTGACTCTATCATTTGCTAGCTGTATAAACTTGGGTAAGTTACTGTCAAAGGATAATGAGACCATTACACATTATCTGAAATAAGAAGACAAAGCAGAATATATTGCTTGTACAGCAAGAGAGAGTGATACTGGTCAGGCACAGTATCTGTGGTCTTCCAAAGGATTTAGGGGAAGCATGCTGTTCATGGACACTTTCAGAGGCATCTGTGGAAGCCTGACTACTGGGGGTAAAGGCTGTTGTTAACTGAAACTAAGAAATGTGTTTGTAGGAGTGAGTCCTGATTGGCTGACTTTCAGAAGCAAAGGGCTGTCCTTGATTGGTTGGCTTATAAAGCACATTCACTGCAACAGTTGTTGATCAAGTGGACTGGATTTACAACCAGTTCTGTTGACCACTTGTTGCCATGGCTACAGAACAATTAATCTTTTCGTATGTATGTGAAAACTTAACCTTTCTAGATTTCAGTTTCTTATCTATAAACTTCACAGGGGTTTTATATGAATTTTAAAAGATAACACTCAAAGAACTTATACTGTGCTTGCCACATAGCATTCAGTAAAAGTTATGTTTATATTTTTAAGATATACACGAAGCATTTTGTTTGTAAGATGGATAGAGTTCCTATGAAATGTGGTCTGAATGCTTTTGCTGGAACACCACGAAACACTGTCATTTACTTCCTCTTTTCCCTTTCTCCACTTTTGGTTATAAAAAAAAAAACTCAACGAACATGGTATTTTATTCACAAAGGCCTGATATTGGGTTTAAATGGGCTTATATTACCTAGATTCTGTTTTTCTTCTATTCTACCTTAGCTCACTTTAGATTCTGAAGGCATGAGATAAATAGAATGGCTGTTCTCCAGTGCCCTAGGAGAATATGGGGAATTGTGGTAGACTGGATTATTGTCTCCAGTTCTTCTCTCCTACCTTGTTATAGGTTGTCCATGACTTTCCAGTATCTCTCACCAAGTAAACAGAGTGTGTTCCTTACCCCCAATGATACCGGTGTTGGCCACATGAATTACTTTAGTCAGTGGATTGTAGCAGATGTAATTCAAGGAAAGGCTTTAGCCTTGCTTTTAGTATTTGGCTTGGAATTTTGCATCTTTGCCATCTACCATGAGAGTAACATACCCCATCCAAGAAGAACAAGGAGGCACACAGAGCAGATCTGGACCCAATGTGTAGGCTGAAGCCAGGCCCAGGTCACCAACAGACCCTTGACTGAGAAAAATAAATATTTGTTGGTGTAAAGTCACTGTGGTTTGCTGTACAGCAAAGGCTGACTAATATATAAAGGAAAGAGATGAGGCAGAGCCTGGATGGTTATAGAATGAAAAAGAGAAATGGAGCAGGAACGGGGAGTAAAGAACCAGAGAAATAAACTAACCTAAGAAAAATAATGCCATTACCTTGTTTTGCTTCATCTGTAAGGAGAATATTAATACATTAATACTTTCCTCCTAGGTACAAAATAATATAAAGATAGAGCAATCAAGAAGACTAAAATATAGGGCTCTCTGGGAGAGATACACTCAGTGCAAAACAGATAAATGTTTCATACCTGGCATTTAAGAAGCCAGCGTACTAAACACTGAGGAGGCTATAAGCTGAAAAACTAATCCTGAGACTGGGAAGTTTCAGAAAGAAAAGAGAAGACCAAGATTCTAGGTGCTAAGACAGTCTTCTTACAAAGGTTTTTTTTTTTTTTTTTTAAATCACACTACGGATTTGATTCAATGTAGGATTAAATTCATTCTTTATGTTCATATATGGCAACGAAGAAGTAGGTATTAAGTAAAAACATAGAGGATCTCTGAGGCACAGATAGAAAATATGGACAAATAATTATTAGATGTGATTCATTTGATAAGGATGATTCTAACTTTTCTGATCCAGAAGGATTTTGCAGATGTCAGAATCATAAAAATCAGCATATATTATCTTTTAAATACTAATGAACAATATTGAGAAAGTGGCAGCTCATATCATTTGAGGCTTCAAGTTTAAATTTATCATACCATGAAGTCAAATATCAAAGTGTTACCTTTGATTAAACTAATATTAGAACTCTGGCTAAAACTCCACAACAGCTTTGGTTATCTAGGTCAGACCCATTCCATAAGAGTCTTGTTAATTTATGAGTGTCTAGTTAATTTCTTTCATGAAAAAGATTATAATTTCAGATCCCAAGGGTTTTACAATGACAGCCTAAACAAAGATGTCTCTTTGAAACCAAATTATAAACTTAACAGTTTAAATTATATATGCCAGATTGCATCTCATAAATTTAGAACGCTCTTCTCAAAAGATTAGAATGCAATGAAGTTAAACTGTTTATATTTGGAAATTCTGAACTTTTAGAAGAAAGGCCAACTTGTCCACATCATCCCTCACTATTTAAAACAGTTCATGTGCATTTGATGGCTGTGAGGTTTTATTCCTTCCCTGTTATGGTGTTATCATCGTAACAACTTTGAAAAAAAAGTACACTTTGTTCTTACTTCTGCACTTCTTTTTAACATTCTCATCTACACAGTCAAAGGAAAAGAAAATTTAGGACGCTCCTTTTTTCCCCACTCAAACTGCTGTTGCTAAAAGAAGACTTTGAACCTGAATTATTTAGATGTACTCTACGTTATCTGAATTTGTTGGGTAATAATTCAAACTTTCCTTTTGGTTCAGCAAGATAAGGCTTTGAGGGATAAGTAAATATGGCTGAGGAAGTTCTTTGAACTAGCAATTATTCATCAACTAAAATGCTTCCAGTTACTGTTAACAAAAACACAAGCATCACATCCTCACAGTATAACCTCCACAGGCAGAAAAGAAGAAACTCCCTGACTTCTGCCTTCTCCCATTTCCCAAAAGTCCCTCAGATGAACTTTCCCTCAAGTATCCTGGCTAGAAGAGATTCACATGCCTAGCACAGGCGAGCAGAATAGAACCAATTGCCTTAGGACAACTAAGATGCATTCCATGCACTGAGGACAGATCCAGGCAACCCTGAAGCCCATGGCCTTATTGTATACAATTGGGTTTAATACATAAATTGCATGAGGGGAGAATTATAGTTTAATAGATGATTGACAGTATCCACCATTGGCTTTTAGCTACATGTTTATAGCACTTAAAAATTTTCAAACATTTTTAGATATGTATTTTAATTCTCAAAACATCTGGAAAGGTGGAATATAACCGATTATTCCTATCTTACATACTAAGGTCCAGAGAAGTTAAGTGGCTTGCCCAAGGCCACAAAACTGATAAAAAGATCTTGAATTTGTGTCATATTCATTTTAAAAATAATCACATAATGTTAAATAGTTCCCAAATAATGGGAAATTATATTAATTAATTTCCCTTTTAAAACATGCAGGCATTTATATGTTACTTTTTTAATGTTAAAAAAACACCAGGAATCCCCCTGACATGTCCTCCTTCTGATATGAATTTCTACTTGACAAGCACTTTATGCTATTATAAATTTGTATAATAGCCTCACTCAAAGAAAAAAAGTCTTTACACATTGACATGGTAAAAACAGTTGAAAACTCTTTCAAAAGCAAGATGAAATGCCTATGCTACAGTTGGCCAATATCCTATCCTGTATGTAGGAGATGACACTGACTGTTACTGATGCAGAATTCTAGAGAATGTCACTGTGCTTAAACTCATTTATTGCAATAAAAGGCAGAGAGGAGACCACCTGGAGTCAGTTAGCCCAACTTCTGCCTCTCAGCTGGGCAAATAAAGGGATTCTATCTCCGTTTAAAATATTTGTAGTGGCTTCCCTGGTGGTGCAGTGGTTAAGAATCTGCCTCCCAATGCGGGGGACATGGGTTCGAGCCCTGGTCAGGGAAGATCCCACATGCAATGGAGCAACTAAGCCCGGGTGCCACAACTACTGAGCCTGCACTCTAGAGCCCGTGAGCCACAACTACTTAGCCCATGTGCCACATCTACTGAAACCTGCGTGCCTAGAGCCCGTGCTCCACAACAAGAGAAGCCACCGCAGTGAGAAGCCTGCTCACCACAACAGAGAGTAGCTCCTGCTCGCCGCAACTAGAGAGAGCCTGTGTGCAACAACAAAGACCCAATGCAGCCAAAAATAAATTTAAAAAAAAATTTGTAGAGAAAGATCATCTGTAGTTAGTACTGGTACCTTGCTAAGCTGATTTAAAATGTCCCATGTCATAGGTAGCTCTATAACTGTACTCATCTTCTTGGTTGCTGTGTACTCACAAAAGGGCCTTCATACTCCCTTCTGTGAGCAATGGAGGTGACAGTGCCATGAGAGTGTCGCTCTCTCAAGTAAGGTCAGCCTTAACTCTCTTGTCAATTCTGTTACCTCTTCTCTGTTTTGTTTTGTTTTGTTTTTTTGGGGGGTGGTTATTACATAATATTGATAAATTCCTAATTTATCGATTCTTAATAGCATTATTTTTAGAACTCCACAGACCAATCCCATTAAAAAGTTAGTTAGTAGTGAATGATTCTTTAAATTAACATTACTCTTTGAGATTTTCAAAAGTACTTCACTTCTAGGAATCTGTCCTCTAGAAATACATGCACATGTACACCAACATATATGTAGTAGGCACTTCATTGCTACATTGTTGTAATTATGAAAATTTAGGAACAATATAAACTACCATCAGTAGAAGCACAGATAAAAAAATTGTTATATACACATAAATGGAACTTCAGGCAGTTCTTTTAAAAATTTGGTAAATTTTTATGTACTGATGGAGAAGATGTATATCAAAAATTGTTTTATTTTAAAAGCAAGAGGTAGAGCAATACTTACCCCTGTATTCCATTTTTGCTTTAAAACTACATGGTATTTGGGCTTCCCTGGTGGCGCAGTGGTTGAGAGTCCGCCTGCCGATGCAGGGGACACGGGTTCGTGCCCCAGTCCGGGAAGATCCCACATGCCACGGAGCGGCTGGGCCCATGAGCCATGGCCGCTGAGCCTGCGTGTCCGGAGCCTGTGCTCCACAACGGGAGAGGCCACAACAGTGAGAGGCCTGCGTACGGAAAAAAAAAAAAAAAACATGGTATGAAATAAATAAAAATATATGTTGTATGAGCATAGAAAATCTCTGGAAGTGTACACAGTACTGTTAACAGTGAAACTTGTAGGAGAGTGGCAGTAAAGAATAAAATAGCTTACTTTTAACTTTGCACATTTCTGTGTAGTTAGCTAAGTAACAAGTTTATAATTTTAAATAATCTGAAAAGAAAAAAGTTCAATTTTAGAATATTGGAATTGTTTTTTCATTTTCATTTTTTCATTATGTTCATAAACATTATGCAATTGTTTTTTTATTAGAGTGGTTTGATAAAAGATATCATAGAGTTGCAGCAAGGAGTAGTGATGAACAAACTGCCAGGGTTTGAATACCAGTTCTGCTACTTACTAACTGTGCATCCTGGGGTAAGGGACTTAGTTCCTTTGTGCCTCACTTTCCTCATCTGTAAAGTGGGGACAATCACAGTACCAGCAGAGAATGTTGTAAGAAGAAAAAGGAGATAGCACATAAAAAATTCTAACTTAAAACAGTATCTGGGGTTCCACCCATCAGGAAACTTACACAAGCCTCTTAGATAGTTTCAGGCACCAGAGGGCAGATAGCAGAAGCAAGAAGAACCACAATCCTGCAGCCTGTGGAACAAATACCACATTCACAGAAAGACAGACAAGATGAAAAGGCAGAGGGCTATATACCAGATGAAGGAACAAGATAAAACCCCAGAAAAACAACTAAATGAAGTGGATACAGGCAACCTTCCAGAAAAAGAATTCAGAATAATGATAGTGAAGATGATCCAGGGCCTCGGAAAAAGAATGGAGGCAAAGATCGAAAAGATGCAAGAAATGTTTAACAAAGACCTAGAAGAATTAAAGAACAAAGAAACAGAGATGAATAATACAATAACTGAAATGAAAACTACATTAGAAGGAATCAATACCAGAATAACTGAGGCAGAAGAACATACAAGTGATGTGGAAGACAGAATGGTGGAATTCACTGCTTCAGAACAGAATAAAGAAAAAAGAATGAAAAGAAATGAAGACAGCCTAAAAGACCTCTGGGACAATATTAAACACAACAACATTCGCATTATAGGGGTCCCAGAAGGAGAAGAGAGAGAGAAAGGACCCAAGAAAATATCTGAAGAGTTTATAGATGAAAATTTCCCTAACATGGGAAAGGAAAGAGCCACCCAAGTCCAGGAAGAGCAGTGAGTCCCATAAAGGATAAAACCAAGGAGAAACAAGCCAAGACACATAGTAATCATATTGGCAAAAATTAAAGACAAAGAAAAATTATTGAAAGCAGCAAGGGAAAAATGACAAATAACATACAAGGGAACTCTCCATAAGGTTAACAGCTGATTTCTCAGGAGAAACTCCACAAGCCAGAAGGGAGTGGCATGATATACTTAAAGTGATAAAACGGAAGAAACAACAACCAAGATTACTCTATCTGGAAAGGATCTCTTTCAGATTCGATAGAGAAATCAAAAGCTTTACAGATAAGCAAAAGCTAAGAGAATTCAGCACCACCAAACCAGCTCTACAACAAATGCTAAACGAACTTCTCTAAGTGGGAAACACAAGAGAAGAAAAGGATCTACTAAAACAAACACAAAACAATTAAGAAAATGGTCATAGGAACATACATATCGATAATTACCTTAAACATGAATAGATTAAATGCTCCAACCAAAAGACACAGGCTTGCTAAATGGATACAAAAACAAGACCCATATATATGCTGTCTACAAGAGACCCACTTCAGACTGAGGGACACATACAGACTAAAAGTGAGGGGATGGAAATAGATATTCCATGCAAATGGAAATCAAAAGAAAGCTGGAGTAGCAATACTCATATCAGATAAAATAGACTTTAAATAAAGAATGTTACAAGAGACAAGGAAGGACACTACATAATGATCAAGGGATCAATCTAAGAAGAAGATATAACAATTATAAATATATATGCACCCCACATAGGAGCACCTCAATAAATAAGGCAACTGCTAACAGCTACAAAAAAGGAAATTGACAGTAACACAATAATAGTGGGGGACTGTAACACCTCACTTACACCTATGGACAGATCATCCAGAATGAAAATAAATAAGGAAACAGAAGCTTTAAATGACACAATAGATCAGATAGATTTAATTGACATTTATAGGACATTCCATCCAAAAACAGCAGATTGCACTTTCTTCTCAAGTGCACACAGAACATTCTCCAGGATAAATCACATCTTGGGTCACAAATCAAGCCTCAGTAAATTTAAGAAAATTGAAATCATATCAAGCATATTTTCTGACCACAACGCTATGAGATTAGAAATCAATTACAGGGAAAACAACGTAAAAAACACAAACACATGGAGGCTAAACACTACATTACTAAATAACCAAGAGATCACTGAAGAAATCAAAGAGGAAATCAAAAAATACCTAGAGACAAATGACAATGAAAACACGATCATCCGAAAGCTATGGGATGCAGCCAAAGCTCTAAGAAAGTTCTAAGAGGGAAGTTTATAGCTATACAAGCCTGCCTCAAGAAACAAGAAAAATCTAAAATGAACAATCTACGCTTACACCTAAAGGAACTAGAGAAAGGGGAATAAACAAAACCCAAAGTTAGCAGAAGGAAAGAAATCATAAAGATCAGCTCAGAAATAAACGAAAAAGAAATGAAGGAAACAATAGCAAAGATCAATAAAACTAAAAGCTGCTTCCTTGACAAGATAAACCAAATTGATAAACCAGTAGCCAGACTCATCAAGAAAAAAAGAGAGAAGGCTCAAATCAACAGAATTAGAAATTAAAAAGGGGAAGTAACTACTGATACTCAGAAATACAAAGGATCATGAGAGATTACTACAAGCAACTATATGCCAACAAAATGGACAACCTGGAAGAAATGGACAAATTCTTAGAAAAGCTCAACTTTCCGAGATGGAACCAGGAAGAAATAGAAAATATAAACGGACCAATCACAAGCACTGAAATTGAGACTGTGACGAAAACTATTCCAACAAACAAAAGCCAAGGACCAGATGACTTCACAAGGGAACTCTAGCAAACATTTAGAGAAGAGCTAACACCTATCCTTCTCAAACTCTTCCATAATATAGCAGATGGAGGAACACTCCCAAACTCATTCTATGAGGCCACCATCACCCTGATACCAAACCAGACAAAGATGTCACAAAAAAAGAATATTACAGGCCAATATCTCTGATGAATATAGATGCAAAAATCTTCAACAAAATACTAGCAAACAGAATCCAACAGAACATTAAAATGATCATACACCATGATCAAGTGGGGTTTATCCCAGGAATGCAAGAATTCTTCAATATATGCAAATCAATCAATGATACACCATATTAACAAATCAAATGATAAAAACTATATGATAATCTCAATAGATGCAGAAAAAGCTTTTGACAAAATTCAACACCCATTTATGATAAAAACTCTCCAGAATGTAGGCATAGAGGGAACCTACCTCAACATAATAAAGGCCATACATGACAAACCCACAGCCAACACTGTTCCCAATGGTGAAAAACTGAAACCATTTCCACTAAGATCAGGAACAAGACAAGGTTGCCCACTCTCACCACTATTATTCAACATAGTTTTGGAAGTTTTAGCCACAGCAATCAGAGAAGAAAAAGAAATAAAAGGAATCCAAATTGGAAAAGAACAAGCAAAACTCACTGTTTGCAGATGACATGATACTATACATAGAGAATCCTAAAGGTGCTAGAAGAAAACCACTACAGCTAATCAATGAATTTGGTAAAATAGCAGGATACAAAATTAATGCACAGAAATCTCTTGCATTCCTATACACTAATGATGAAAAATCTAAAAGAGAAATTAAGGAAACAGTCCCATTTACCATTGCAACAACAAGAATAAAATACCTAAGAATAAATCTACCTAAGGAGACAAAAGACCTGTATGCAGAAAACTATAAGACACTGATGCAAGTAATTAAAGATGGTGCAAACAGATGGAGAGATACACCATGTTCTTGGATTGGAAGAATCAACATTGTGAAAATGACTATACTACCCAGAGTAATCTACAGATTCAATGCAACCCCTATCAAACTACCAATGGCATTTTTCACAGAACTAGAACAAAAAATTTCACAATTTGTGTGGAAACACAAAAGACCCCGAATAGCTAAAGCAATCTTGAGAAAGAAAAACAGAGCTGGAGGAATCAGCCTTCCTGACTTCAGACTATTCTACAAAGCTGCAGTAACCAAGGCACTATGATACTGGCACAGAAACAGAAATATAGATCAATGGAACAGGATAGAAAGACCAGATATAAACCCACACACATATGGTCACCTTATTATTGATAAAGGAGGCAAGAATATACATTGGAAAAAAGACAGCCTCTTCAATAAGTGGTGCTTGGAAAACTGGACAGCTACATGTAAAAGAATGAAATTAGAACACTCCCTAACACCATACACAAAAATAAACTCAAAATGGATTAAAGACCTAAATGTAAGGCCAGAGACTTAGAGGAAAACATAGGCAAATATTCCATGACATAAATAACAGCAAGATCCTTTTTGACCCACCTCCTAGAGAAATGGAAATAAAAACAAAAATAAAAAAAATGGGACCTAATGAAACTTAAAAGCTTTTGCACAGCAAAGGAAATCATAAACATGACAGAAAGGCAACCTCAGAATGGGAGAAAATATTTGCAGACGAAGCAACTGACAAAGGATTAATCTCCAAAATTTACAAGCAGCTCATGCAGCTCAATATCAAAAAAACAAAGAACCCAATCCAAAAATGGGCAGAAGGCCTAAACAGACATTTCTCCAAAGAAGATACACAGATTGCCAACAAACACATGAGAAGATGCTCAACATCACTAATTAGAGAAATGTCAATCAAAACTATAATGAGGTATCACCTCACACCGGTCAGAATGGGCATCATCAAAAACTCTGCAAACAGTAAATCCTGGAGAGGATGTGGAGAAAAGGGAACCCTCTTGCACTGTTGGTGGGAATGTAGGTTAGTACAGTCACTATGGACAATGGTATGGAGGTTCCTTAAATAACTAAAAATAGAACTAACATATGACCCAGCAGTCCCACTACTGGGCATAAACCCTGAAAAAACCATAATTCAAAAAGAGTCATGTACCCTAATGTTCATTGCAGCACTGTGTTCAATAGCCAGGATATGGAAGCAACCTAGGTGTCCACTGACAGATGAATGGATAAAGAAGATGTGGCACATATATACAATGGATTATTACTCAGCCATAAAAAGAAACAAAATTGAGTTATTTGTAGTGAGGTGGATGGACCTCCAGTCTGCCATACAGAGTTAAGTAAGTCAGAAAGAGAAAAACAAATACCGTATGCCAACACATATACGTGAAATACAAAAAAAAAAAAAATGGTTCTGATGAACCCAGGGGCAGGACAGCAGTAAAGACACCCACGTAGAGAATGGACTTGAGGACACGGTGAGGGTGAAGGGTAAGCTGGGTCGAAGTGAGAGAGTAACACTGACATATATACACTACCAGATGTAAAATAGATAGCTAGTGGGGAGCAGCTGCATGGCACAGGGAGATCAGCTGGGTGCGCTGCGGCAACTCAGAGGGGTTGGGTAAGGAATGTGGGAGAGAGGTGCAAGAGTGAGCGTATTTGGAGATATATGCATGCATATAGCTGATTCACTTTGTTATACAGCAGAGACTAACACAACACTGTAAAGCAATTATACTCCAATAAAAATGTTAAAAATAATAAAAGACAATCTTCTTTTTCTTTACTATCTCACAAAGTAAAACAAACAGGGGATTTTTAATTTAATATCATCTGAAGCAACTACCAGTGTTTCCATTTTTCTACAGACAGAAACACAAAGCACTGAGAAATATCGTTTCCTTACGTAAATAAGCGCCTCTATTTTCTGATAAAATATCATGGATATATCAAAAAAGTAAAATAGAGAGACAGAGAGAGCAAGACAGAGAGAAAGAAGAAGAAGAAGGAGGGGGGAGGAGGAGAAAGAGAAAAGAAAGGAAGGGAAGTGAAGAGAGAAAAATCAGGCTACTTTTATACTGTGATTAACTGGGGCTCTCAGGTCTCCAAAGTTTCATTTCCCCTTCCTTTCTTCTAAGATACACAAGTAGTTTAGTTTCCTGGGTGGACTGCTGACTTTCTGAACATCACTTTTCCTCCCATTCAGACTACCTCTACCTGGTACTGCTTTTTCTCCACCCAATCCAGGCCTTGGAGAGTGTGCCTTCTTTGACCCAAACTAAAGACAAGAAGCACAGGATTAGATTTGCTTTGAATAACCTGTTCTTTCATCTTTTCTTAGCCTGAAGCATGAAACAGAGTGCACCTTTTTTTTTTTTTAATTTCTTTCAATCAAACCCTGTCATAAACTGCATCTACTAGGAAAAGTCTATGGAATATCCACACAATTATAAGGGAACTGAAAAATTCCACAGAAGACACTCAACTATTGTGTATAGCTCCATTTCTGGCAGAGTATTGGGATTTGAAATTAAGAAGACAAAAGGGAGAAAGTTATAAATATAACAAGACTGGAAGCTACTGTTTCTGGAATTAGCTGGTTTTCAACTGCATTAGTCAAGAGAGTTCAATTACCTAGCCTTGATGTGTTTGTTATTCGCTCTCTTTTGTTTTGTCATTGGAAAATTATTTCAGAAACAGCCATCATTGCCAGATAGTTATTCTGGTACAATGCTTTCATGTATGAAATCACTATTTCAATCTTTTTTACATTTTGAATTATCATAGAACTAGTGTAGGAAGCAAGAACTATCAGCTTTTGCAAAGGCGCTAACTTACTTTCTGCAATCTTACTTATGCTAATACTTATTAAAGAATCATAAACAATTAAGCTATGATTCTTCTGGATCTTCCACTTACAGGACTGCTTCAGTATAATTTGTTGTACTTTATGTGTGTGAAGGAGCAGAAGGGCCACAGCCACAAGTACTTTTTGAAGAGATTCTCTCACATAGGGAAGGTCTGTATTTTAATTTCCTCCATAGATTTCAGAATTAAACATCCAAAGTAGGATATCTCTCAGCCAGAAGTAGGCCATTTGCAGAAGACGCCAATGACAGGTGTCCCTGGAACATCCTGGTGTTTTGATTCAGTTCTATTGCTGCAAGATTGCCAAAAAGCTCTGATACGAGTGACTACAAACAGCATAATGAGCTTTAACATTTTTCTGCCTGGAAGAAAAAGAAAAGATCTAAGCCAAGCTTCAATTGATTCTTCCAAAACAAAACAAACAAACAAAAAATGAAGAAAACAAAAAGGAATATTAAATATAAGTGTTCTACCTGAAGAGCCCCTTTGAGTAGCACTTATGAACACTGGCCTGAAGCAACTTCCTGACTCTCACGCTCAAGACCTAACCTTAATCTCATTTCTGACTTTTTCATCAGAATCATTAACAGTTATGCAAGGAGTCTGAAGCCTTTTTAATTCTCTGGTATAAAATAATTCCATAAGCACTAAAGGTTGACATCTAGGCCTCTTGGGAACTATGTGATAAGAGCAGATGGGAGAAGAACACACCACTCACACTTCCCACCCAGGACACTCACAGCCCAAACCACCAGGCCTGTTCCCACTCCATGTAACTGGGTCCCCAAATATGCAGATCGATAACATGCTTGCTGTATTAATAGCCTTAGCTCCAAGCCATTTGTCATGATCCAATTCCCCTGTGACTTTTATTTCTACAAAATTAATAAGGGTTGTTAAGGCCTGGCTTCAATGCTGATTGGCCAATAATCTTCTCTTCCTTGACATCTAGATATCCAGGGCGGTCAGAGTCTTTGGAGGGTCCTACTCCCTCAATATCCAGGGATCAAGATCAGGACTGGACAGAGATGCCTCAGAGGGACTGACTCTTCAAACTCAGATGGCTCTGGTAAGTACCCTTAAAAGTTGATGATGAGGGCTTCCCTGGTGGCGCAGTGGTTGAGAGTTCACCAGCCGATGCAGGGGACGCGGGTTTGTGCCCCGGTCCGGGAGGCATGATCTATTCGAGGGGTTCTCTGGTATTCTGGCTTCCTGGTAAATTCATCAAATTGGAAGAATTAACAGAAAATTGGAGGGCAGCTGTAAAGGAAAAGGCAGGGTATTTAAACCCCTTTCTTTCCTTCCTGTGGGTCTCTTGAAGCAGCCATATTGCCATAATTCTGGCAGCCTTTCCCTTGATAGTCCAGCCCCTTCAAGGCAGCCTCCCCCAAGGCAGCCGCCCCAAGGCTCTAGTTCCAAATGATCATGGGTTGTTCCATTGACATTCCAAGCCCAGATGTGGCAGTGACTTTCTGCTTTGCGAATCTCTGGCTGCCTCACATCCATCTGCTTTCTCATTCATCTATGACCTCTACAACTCTTCCCTTGTCTTAATTTTCTTTGGTTTGGATATTTTCCTAAATGGACTATGAGTAATATAGGGAGTATTTCAGTGGTTTAAGATATGATTAAACTACTGTAGGTGATGGCCTTACAGTGGAATGAGAGCATTTGGTGCTCCCAGATCTAAGATTCTTAACCTGGGATGAACTTCCAAATGACCTGAAGAACATTTTTGAAAGCCAGATTCTTAGCTCTTGTTTAAGGTCTCTGGAGGAGGTACCACAAACATATCTAATATTTAAAATTTCCATAGGTCAATCTGCAGTACACAGCCTGGATAAGAACCACAGTTCTAAGGTAACAATTTAAAGCAAACAAACTAATCTTTAATCATGTTGACAGAGTAGAAAAGAAAATCAAACTACTGAATTTGCTTATATGAGTTACGTGCATTTGCCATCTGCTTCCACACGGTCATTCCCTGACCTTCAATATTCTGCTCTGTGCCCAGGCAGGATGACCTCTATGACCTCATCATTTAGGCTCCCTCGCCCTCTGGCTTTGGTTTGGTTGATGGGAGGTACTGGCTGGAGATCAGAAGGTGAGAAGAGAGAGAAGTTGGGGTATTTGTTCATCTTCTGCTCTCCCTGCCTGCCCTGGATTCTGGCCAGAGTTGCATGCTATGGTCATAATTCCTTTCTTTCCTGACCCCAAGCTCTCTTTGGGTTTTATAACTCTATCAATTTCCCTTGCCCTTTCAGTCCTAGTGGTGGGAAAGAGCCTCCACTAGGCACCAGTCCCTGGGCATTTCACTACCCTCTGCGGTTTCTCTTACCTTCATCCCCCTCTGTAAATAGCTGTTTCATTAACCTCTGCTCAGTTAACCAGTCTGAGTACATTTGTTTTTCTCATGGACTCTGGCAGAGACATCACTAATCTAGAAATCTTAATGAACATAATTTTAGATTGTTTTTAAAAATCAGAACCACTTTACAATATTATGAAAGGGTTAAAAATGCCGATATCACAGGATGGTTCATTGTATCCTATTCTAAAGTGTATTTGGAAGGAATATTTGATTCATAGTATACAAAAATTAATATAAAATGTCAAAATGGGATCTCTACAATAATTTACCTATTTCTGATAATGTTTAAACAAGGTTTCTCTTCTGAGAGTTATTATAATAATGGTAACAAAGAGATATGTTATCTGTCTGAGCTCATTTGTTAGAATTCAAGCCATTCTGTTCCTTCCTTCCACTAACTGTGTATTTTGGATCCATCCTGATCCATTTGTGCTATCCCACAACAACCTGTGGTTCCTTAGAAGCCTGCAACCAACTTTTCTGATCTCTCTTTCTTTCCACTATCAGTGCTAAAGCACTTCAGCTCTTTCTAGGCCAAAGTAATTTCCCTCCTTACTTTCCATCGAAGTGCTTTACCAAGAATTATTCTGACTAGATGGAGAAAGAAATAAAAAGAAGGAACACGGGATAGAAAACATAGACGGATAATCACACAAAAGAAGGGAGATAATAGAGAATAGAAGATAAATGCTCTAGCCTGCAACCGTTTCATTGCAAATAGTTCTAGTTGCCTAGAATTTCCAGACACAGCCCTTGCTGAACAACCTGCCAGCTATAAGGGAAAGTTGAAATCTTCAAAACTCCTATATTACTTTCCAATGACCCTTCACAAGTTAATGGCTATAAGTAGTTTCACGGAAGATGGAAAGAAGAAATATGGTGTAGGAAAACAGAAAGGTATGTGTAATGATGTGACTAATCAGTAAGGGGTGTATACAGATGATATTGAATTAGGAACAAATATAAAAATCAGGCATGAGTTTGGACCCTTCATTTGATTACCTGGTATAACCACTTTCCATCTCATGTTGAATGTGCTCATCTCATCCAAGTGTCACCAGCAGTTAAAATTTACTTTATATTCTATTTCATTTCTTTGTCTAATCTGATTAGTAATTCTTCATAGTTTCTTACTTGCTTCAAATATTTTCATGCCTGATTTTCTTGTTTGAAACATAATCATTTCAAAGCTATGTCTAATAATTTTCTTATCTGAAGTCCTTTCTTATCTGTTTCTAAGGCCTGTTGTTTTTACTGGGTTTTGTTGCTTTTTCCTTGTATGCTTACTTCTTCTTTACTTTGAACTGCTTATGGAAATTTTTGAGGGTTGGGATTAGAATCGGTTTTTTCCAAAAGGATTTGTATTTGCTTTGCCAAGCTGCTGAAGCACTACAAGTTTATAATCACTTTTAATTTATTTTTTGGCATGAAGTTTTCTGGAAGCCACATAGGTAATGTGATTTTGTGCTACAATATGGGGCCAATTCATCATTCCAAATTCTCAACAGCATATTTTTCTCTCTCTGTTCAAAGCCAAGGTTTGAGAGAGTTGATTAGCCTCACAGTTGCTTGGGAGGTAGTTATTACTATTTCATCATGTTGCCGAGAATGAAGCCCTTTGAGGGGGGTCCCAATTTTATATGAGTATGATTTCCAATTAGACTCCCCATCGTAAGAAGCCCTGTGCCCTATGAGTGCATATAAAGTCCAAGCACATCCCATGTTGTAAGTGTTCTCAAGGTGAAAGCCAGCTTTAGGCTCAGTTTAATTCTCTAAATGTCTATTTTTACATGATCACCAATTTGAAAATTTACCACTCTTATCAGCGCATCCATCTTCTTTAGATGTTTTGTACACTTTCCCATGAGTTTTAGTTATTTTCAATGGGATCCAAATACTTAGACTACCACAGTTCTAAAAACAGAAATATAGGAGGAGTATTTGCATAACTCTGGGCTCTGAGAAGACTTTTTAAACAAGTGTTTTTTAAACAGTAAACTAATCAATTTCTCTGAATGCAGTTGTGTATTTAAAATAGCAAAAACATTCTTATGAGCATTTCTTATGCTGGGAAAAGCTAAGGCCATGAAGTTTTAAACACAGCATTATGAAGGAAGTCCTCTAAGGAGCCAGAGGAAAGTTATCCAAGAATGTTGTTTCAAGGCAACAAAGTTCTGTATTCTGGATAATGAGTCCCTCAATATGCTTCACAATAAAAAGAATTTTTATTTACTAAATTTGAGAAACTTTGCATACTATATTACCCATACTATATTATCTTAGAGATCAATAAAATACATTACCGGGGGCTTCCCTTTCGGATTAGTGGTTAAGACTCTGCAGGGGGCAGGGCTCAATCCCTAGCTGAGGAACTAGGTTCCCACCTGCCGCACAGCCAAAAAAAAAAACCCCAAAACAAAAAACAAATAAAATAAAGTACATTACCATAGAAAGGCTGAGAAGAGCTCTGAAATAGAGAAATCTGATCTTGTAAAACTTACTTGAAGCTGAAATTCTTCCCTTTTTCTACAAGACAGGAAACTAGCATGCCATATAAAATATTCTGTGAACCTTGCCTTAAGATATGTTCTAGCATGTTACAGGCTAAAGATGGAGAATTTTCATAACAGAATACATAATATCTCCCTTATATGATTTTTCTCATTAAATTTTTTAACAACAGATGAATGGCAGAGAAATAAAGATTAAAAGTTTCTAACAAGACTCAGAATAGCTGGCATTCTGTCCTTTCTCTTTCCTCCTTGAAACATCTTTTTCACTTACCTTCCTGGGCAGTATACTCCCCAGTTTTCCTTTGTCATACTGGCTGATCATTACCAGGCTTCATGGCTAGTTACTTCTCATCTACCCAATGTCCTAAAGGTCAGTGCTTAGATATCTTCTCTACTTACACTCATGACTATGGTGATCTCATCCAGTCTTATAACTTAAAAAATATGTTTATGCTGAAATTTCCAAATTTATATCTCTATCCAGACTTCTCTCTTTAACCCCAATTTCATATAACCATCTGTCCACTTGACATCTCCACTTGGGTTTCTCAGACCCAGCCTGTCCAAAACTGAATTACTGAGCCCCACACCTGCTCCTCCTACACTCTTTGCTGTCTTGCTTAATGTCCTTTTTTCCAGGTGCCAAAACCTTGAAGTCAGTATATTTGAATTCTTTCTTTTTCTAACAATGCAAATCCAATCTGCCAACAAATTATATTGATTATACCTTTAAAATATATCCAGGGCTTCTCTGGTGGCGCAGTGGTTGAGAGTCTGCCTGCCGATGCAGGGGACACGGGTTCGTGCCCCGGTCCGGGAAGGTCCCACATGCCGGGGAGCGGCTGGGCCCGTGAGCCATGGCCGCTGAGCCTGCGCGTCCGGAGCCTGTGCTCCACAACGGGAGAGGCCACAACAGTGAGAAGCCCGCGTTCCGCAAAAAATATAAATAAATAAAATAAAATAAAATAAATCCAGAATAAACCCCTTTTTCCTCCTTCGATGCTCGATTTCTAATCCAGACCACCACCAACTCTTACCTAGATTATCACAATGATTCCTCACTAATCTCCAAGCTTCCATCCTTCCTTGCCCACTGTCTTAGTCAGCTTCTCCAGAGAAACAGAATTAATAGGAAGCAGATAGATATAGATATCGATATAGATAGATATAGATAGATATAGATAAAGTACAAAAAGAGAAAATTTTATTACTAGGAATTGGTTCATGGAATTACGGAGACTGACAAGTCCCAAGATTTGCTTTCAGCAAGCTGAAGACCCAGGTGAGCCAACAGTATATTTTCAGTCCAAGTCCAAAGGCCTGAAAACTAGGAGAGCCAATGATATAGTTTCAGTCTGAGGGTCGGCAGGCTGGAGACCCAGGAAGAGCTGATGTTTTAATTTGGTTACAAAGCAGGGGAAAAAAACCCAGTGTCTCTGCTCAAAGTCAGGTATTAGAAATTCCGTCTTATTTGGAGGAGAGTCAGCCTTTTGATCTATTCAGGTTTTCAGCTGATTGGATGTGGCCCACCCACATTTGGGAAGACAGACTGCTTTACTCAGTCTACTGATTTAAACGTCAAATTCATCCAAAAACACCTTTGCAGAGACACTCAGAATAAGGTTTGACCAAATGGGCACCCATGGCCCATTTAAGTTGACACATAAAATTAACCATTATACCCACTATAATCAATGCTCATTATAACACAGACCATTCTGTTAAAACAAAATCCGTATGTTGTCAACTCCTCAAATTCTTCATTGGCTTTCCATCTCCTTATAATGACTATATCCTCTCCAGTGTGCACCCCTTACTCCTCATTTCCTCTCTGATATCACTTCCTTCAACTTTTTCTTTTGCTCATTCAGCTCTTGAGCATCCTTCTAGCTCCTCCAGCTCCCCACTCAGGGTCTTTGAACTTCTGTTCCCTCTGCCTGGATTGCTCTTCCTCTCAGATGTCTGTCTGGCTTACAAATCCCCATCAAGTCTTTGCTTCAATATTATCTCCTCACTAAGATCTGCCCTGGCCACGCTATCTAAAATTGAGTCTCTGCATTCCACACTCCCTATCCACCCCCACCCCCGCTTAAATTTTTCCCCATGTGTTTGTCACCATCAAACTTATTACTGAATTTTATCATTTATTTTATTTTCTTCTTTTCTGTCATTGGAAGATAAGCTCCAGAAGGGCAGGAAATTTTGTCTCTTTTATGCAGTCTCCTATCCTTGGTGCCTAGAAAATTCCTGGAACATACAAAATGTTTAATAAATATTTGTAAATGAATGCATGCTTTCCATCATCATATATATGAATGTAATGTTTCATTGTGAAAATTTTTTTAATCTGACACTTTTTTTCCACTTTAAATAACAAGTTTTCGACCTGCAAACAGAGAGACTGCAAAAGTATCTGTAGGTTGAATTTCTCAAACGGGAGCTCCTGCTCTGTTTATGTTCTAAGATAAGTACTCAGTGAAGCCTTGTAATTTTTATAAGAAATAACTAGAAAATATTTCTCAATTCAGCTGGAACAGAGAACACTAGGTCTGGGATCTCAAAATATTTCTTAGAGTGCCCAAAAGACTTTGCCCATGTTAATTTTTTTCAACTCTTTGATCACCATTATTTTCCTAACATACATGAAAATCAACTGTGGGGCAGAGACATACAGAAAGAGAGTATATTCTCCATTTAAGGGGAAAATGATCACTTTGAACTTGCCCCAAAAGTTCAAATCCAACATGGAGCTGTACAGTGTAGGTCTCATTATTAAGTAATCAATAATGCTGGTTCCTTAGTTAGACAGGTATGTGAATTCCTTCACCATTTATTCCATTGAATAACACTTAATAATAATAACTATGGTTGAGGAAAGTTTGCTCAGCTTTTGCTTTTTTGCTTAAGCTGTCCTTCCATAGAGGCCCAGCACAGAGGGTAATTGTCTTAATAACCCAAGTCATATAGAATTAAAATAGTCTATCTTAGTTATTCCTATTCCAGACATTTTAGTTACCTGTGATTATTAAGTCAGCCAAGTTTCAAAAGGTCCACAAAGAAGGAAAAAAATTAGTATCTATTACTTCCCTACTTTATATCAGTTACTAGGCTAGGCAGGGGTGTGTGTGTGTGTGTGTGTGTGTGTGTGTGTGTGTGTGTGTGTGTG